>NC_089743.1:73782470-73864970 GCF_040412425.1 Macrobrachium rosenbergii
TTAAATAGGTTCAGAGTTGAATAATACCGTATCAGAAGCACTTTTTACATTTTTAATATACTGTATCAAAAAGTTGGCCTATGACCAATGCAGCCGTATACCATAGGCTAGGCTAAGTAGTCTTATAGGCACTACCAGAATGTACTGTAACAGGTACACATGAAAACTGTTGTTAATAATGATAACATTGAAAAACAATTATATCACATGAAATTAATAATATATATATATATATAATATACTATATCTGTTATCATAAATTATAGAATAATTTCTGCTTGTCACCTGCATTGTCAAAGCCCTTTAAGATATAAGCAAACTCATAACGCTCACCCTGGCAATGACTGACTAATTACATAAACATTTGAAGTGGCGTTCAATTAACAATGACACCAAGGTTTGGGCGGTGTAATTGGTCAAGAAATTAATATTAGTTCTCTAACCAACATGAGTTTGAATCAGATAACTTGGAAATTTTTATCTTTATTTGACAAAGGAAAAATCTATTTCTGGATTTCATGTTTGTTGCAAAAATGTATTCAGAATATTAAAAAGGTAATTCCGTTGCTAGATACCAGAGAAAGCTAAATGAAATGCTGGAGTTACTACCCCAGATGAGCTCCACTAGATGGAGTCGTGTGGCGGAAAGGGTGAACTACAAAAACACGGAACCTTATCCTAGATTCCCAATGTCAAAAAGTCCAATATAGAGAGGTGCCGATACAAGCCCATGCACTACTCGCGGACTGTATACAAGGCAACACTAGCCGCATTCCATGTTAGCACCCACCTCACTAGAATGAAGTTTATCAAGGAGGGAGAGAATGAAAAACAGGGGTGGGTCACCGGGTGATACGGGCCCCTCTCCAGAAATAGATTTTTCCTTTGTAAAATCCTTTTTCATAAAATATACAGAGAAATAAACATCATTCTTATGCTATTAAAGACTTAAATAGAAACGTTGACCCGTGAAATAGGAGAATTCTACCCTTATGCTAACATACTTATATAAAGTCCTCTAAGTTCATGTAATGAAAATAATGTAAAAGTGGTCACCGTCTAAGATCATGAGCTTAGAATTAGCAACCTGAATAGGGTTGTATTAAGAAAATACTTTCTGCCTAAAAGCAGACCCAATGACAGTGCCCCTCCTTTTTAAAGGAGAGGACCTGACAAAATTGCAGGTCCTAATAACAAGCCTGCAAGGAGAAAACTGACACAGAAACAGACCTTGTAAAAGGGGAGCTTTTACTTTCAAGGTGACTACCAAAAATGAGGACCTTCAATTGTAGATCTTAAAAGTTCAAAATCATGAAATTCACAAACGTGATGAGTGAAACCAAACTGATTGGGGAAAACAAACTGATTGGTTTAGCAGACAGTACAGGAAAACTAACACAGGAAAGTGGTGGACTTCCTTAACAAGGAAAGAAACAAGAACAAGATGATTAACATGTGATATTATGGCTTGTTTTTCAAATGCAGCAGCAACAAGGAAAGATGAACAAGATGAAACTTTTTAAATTGCTTTTAAATACAGCATGGGAAGAACGCCACCAACGGGAAGAACGCCCCATATACGCCGCCTGAAACTTTTTTTCTACAAGCATCATATGATTCATCACAACGTCGATTCGGTTTGTTGTTTGAACTCCTCCACAAAAATTTACTCAACATTTCGTGTTGAAATCCGTTATTCGAGTTCTAGTACAGTCGAGACCGGGTTCTACTGTAATCTTGTTGTGAACCTGCGTCACAATGTGTATTGCCTTTCAACTCTATCACGTTGATATGAAGTCCTTTCTCCTCTGAAAAACCACCTCCCTTAGACTTCCAGGTTTCCGAAGAGTGCTCCCCAACCTCAGGTCCAACAAGTCATAAAAGAAGTCTAGGTGGGTTCACTCAGAACGAGAGACTTCCCTTCTGAAAGTCTGTCTGCAGACCTCCACTCAACTGTCCAGATCCTCCTTTATCTCCGAGGTTATCCAAAAAAAGTCCCCTTCCAGTCTTGATACATTTCCGATCCTTTCATACTCTTAAATAAAACTGGGAGGTCTCTCATCTTCCCCAGTCTTACAAATTGTTCCAAAAGAACCATCGTCCTCAAGAGGCTCATTCACTGAAAAAGTTTTAGAGCAAGAATAAAGCAAGAAAAAAAGGTTAACTTCAGACAATTTCTAAATTTCTTGAGTCTTGAAAATTTTCAGATTAGTGGAATCAGAACTGGTAAAATAAAGAATCTTCTGAGGGATTCATTTGTGATTTTCTTTAGCAGTCCTAATAGGAGTTAAAGGAAGAGTCTTCCGAAGTCCTCCATGCAAAGTGTTCGACAGAGTGAATGAATTAGCCAATTGTCCAGATATAGTGCGATACGGGAGTCTTAAGTGTGAAACCATGAAGCCAACAGTAGTGAAAACTTGATGGGCCATGAGAAGAATGAAAGCGCTCAATTGAGATCTGGTCTTGAAAACGAATCATAGGTACTTGTGAGTTCAGATGTGAAAACGGGAATATGGAAATAAGTATCTTGCATGTAGGAGATCATCCAATCTCCTGATGGATGGAGCAAGAACCAAATGGATGGTTTCTTGTTGAAGCCATCTTCTCTGCATGAATGGACAGTTGAGCTACGCCCCACCGGTCTCCAAGTGGGGAAGCCTTAGGCACTGGAAAAAAAATGGTTCAAATCCTGTTTGAGTCTGCCTTCTTCACTGTCTATTGCTTCTTTTGCTCAGAAGAGAGGACACCACCTTCATAAGGGCCGAAAACGCTATCGATCCTATGGAAAAGTAAATCAAAAAACGGGAGTGTTGGTCAATGGCAGAACTGAAGGGAGTAGCAATATCCCTCCTTTAAAACTTTCACCACCCACTGATCCGCTCCTTTTTTGCTCCATGCTCCCAGAAGAGACGTGAAAGAGGCCCTACCAGAGCATGAAGAACTGAAAAAGTCTTGTGCAAGAGGATGGTTTGGAAGATTTCTTGATTGCACAGGGGCAAATCTAACTGATCCTCAGGACCTGAGCATGGTCTCTGATTCCTCCACTGAAACGGCTTTGGTTGCTTGAGAGGAGAGAAAAGTTTTTAACTGAGAAGAAGACCATTTATATAAATGCCGATTGGGTCAACAAATCTTGAGTTGACTTCTGGTGTATCGCTGCAATCTCACTTACAGTGGGTTGTAGAAACAAATGTTGTTTGTCCATAGGGGAAAAAGTAGAGCAATTTCTGTGGGGCCATAATGCCCTTCAATGTGAACAGACCCAAAGTTCGCGCTTCTATGCACCCATGGCATAAAGGGCAGCTAATTACGCCATCTCTAATAGCTTTATCTGCACAGAAGGAGAAAATTAAACAGCCCGAGACTTCATCAGACAAAAGCTGGATATTGAAGCTTCTTGGCAACTGCTCCCAAACACAGTTAGAAAACTCAACACCGGCGGACTTGAACAAACTCTTCAAGCGATGCTCCATCTCCTGTGTATAAGAACGTTTTGGGTGGGAAGTATAGAGCCATATACGCCCTGAGTCACAATGAGTGCAGAAAAGTCCCTCCTGGGAGGAGACAGCCACTCCTGCTGCAGAAGGAACTTGAGGAGGTCAAACGAGAACTGATTCCTGCTCCCCTTCCTCATCTTCAGAAGAGATCGGAGAAAATATCGGTTTAATTCAGGAGCTGTCTGTGCTGCCGGAGTAAAAGATGAAGGATATTATCCAGTTTATGTTGCAAAGGCTCAGAGCTGGGTTTACGCAGGAGAAGGATTATCAGAAGATACAGGGCACTTGAAGACCCTTGATTGGTGCTCAAGCATTAGGGGAGAGATCAGCTGAGGCTTCAGGGTGCTCAACAAAAAAGTCCGACCACCTCAGGGTGCCTGATGTGGCAAGGCACTTGGCTGGTCAGGGTTTTGCTGCATCAGGGCGTGATTGGCATTGTCACCTCAGAGCTGCCACATGGCACTTGTCTGCTTAAGTAGCGCTAATCAATGCATTCCCCAGTACAGGACGTTAAGAGGGAACAGGGCACTTGCATGAAATCTGGAGTTGCTCACTCAAGAGGTTACAGAGACCAAGAACAGGTCTCTCCTGGTGCTCAGGAGAGGGAACACTCCAGAGTGTCCCATTTGCTACACAAAGGTTGAGAGGACTGGAAGGAAGAGCTCCTCATTCTCTTGTAAGGGAGATGTGGGGACTGATCTTCCTGAGAAAGCTCTCAAGAGGGTAAGCTTCATTGGGAAGTGACTAAGATGGTTCTTCGGAGTGAGGACTCCTCAGAACTTAACAAATGAAATACCAATGAGCCCATCAACGCCTTTCCACGTCTGTCTCTGAGTCGCAACCTGGGATGCAAGAGGCTGGACTCAGGGGAAAACTGCCCATGGGCTAGAAACCACTGACCTGAGTTTGATATGCCTCCTCCCAGGTAGAAAGTTTCCTTTCAACTGAGACCTAGGAGACTCAAGAGGACATTGAAAATCCTCCACTAGGACACTTCACAGATTAGAAACTTTTTGCAAACTTGTCCAAAAGACACCACTGATGCCCACCTAATTGGGCCACTGTACTCACTACCAGATTTAAACATTGCTCAAAATTTATTCTCAAGGCTCCAGCAAACACTTCGGGTTCAGAAGTGAGAGCCAGGAGAAGGAGCTAGGTGGTTTAGAGAATTAATTGATGGGGGTGGGGAGGGTTAACAATTGAGAATTAACAGACATGTCAGCCTTATCCAATCTGAGCCAAAGCCTGAATAGCTAATTTCCCACTGGCTGTAGAGGGGCTTTCCTCTTCCTATCTCTTTCTAACTTAGCTAATGCAAATTTATAGTTTCCATTGACGTTCTCCCAATCCCTGCAACTCGTCAACGTTAAATTAATAGAGTAAACATGCACAACAACTGAACACAAGGTGAGAAGGGCAGGCCACTCTTTCAATTTTGTTGCAAAGGTATTGCAGCCTTTACTGCAATACGAAACTAGAACTACTCAGCCAGTCGGACATACCTATCTAGTTGAAAAGTCAAAATCGGGACCAAAGGCAAATCCAAAACCAGTCAGAATGAGAAAAAATATTGCTGGATACAAAAATAGCTTCACAAGAAGAAAATTATGAACTAAAACACTAAACTGCTGTAACAGTTGGTGTTGACACAACAAGCAAAAACAAATTGTCGTGTTGTGAATGTTGTTCAAAAACAACGAAGTGGGCAGAACATAGTCACCTCCAAAACAAAAAGAAGAGGAAAAATTCAGAATTCTAATTGCCATTCAAGTAATTACTGGAGTAGTTACTCATATAAAACTTAATTTTATTATAAAATGTCTTTGATATAAGTAACTTACCAAGTTGTTGGGGAGGGGGGAATCCCACAAAAAAAGAGAAGTAGGGATGAATGGACTATTCTAATTCAACACATTAGGCATGGTAAAACCTGAATGCTGAGGGAAAAAGGAGCTAGCACTGAAGAACCCATCGCCCCCTCAATACCTGGTAAGAGAGCTGCAGCAGATGAATGCTGCCTCTGGTTGAGAGCTTCACCTTAATCTTGAGTGGCATGGTGGTGAGTCTTAGAACACCACGGTGTGACAGGGTGTGCCTGAACAGAAGATATAATGCAGGAAAAATAAAATGCCCTGGCCACAGTTATCATAACAACAGACCAAAGAACACCTGTCACCAACCCTGACACCACGAAACAAACCATTACCCATCCAACAAACTGGTGCCAGTAGTCCAGGTAGAAGTACCCCCAAGCTCCCAAAAACATTGACATCCTTATAACAAAGCCAAGAGATAGACAGAGACAAGATCTCTCCTATGTTTAAAAGGACAATACCATGCCAGCCAGGGGGAAAAGTCAAGAGTTGAGAATCATCCCCAAATAAAGAATCTCGGTGAGTCAGAACCAACGCCCCAGAGGCAGAAGATTTGGCAGAATTTCCAGATCTTGAGAAACCATGACATGCCACTGAAGGTCCTTGATGCAAGTTTCCTTAGAGGGTGATCAGAGCCAGTTGTCAGTAAAATGGGAAGATTTTTCAAGCCAGGATTAGATGGAGTCATTTAGCAAGAGGAGAAAGTGCCATTTATTAATATTAGCGTGCAGTGGAAAGGCAGACAGTGGAGGGACTAAACTTGAGACCTTGGAAATTGAAGATGAACACTTTCTTTGAAGATGAACTTCCAGAAATAGGATGAATGGGAATATGAAGACACATCTTGCATATCCAGTGTGATCATCCAATCGTCCAGGTGACTGGAATCCATGATATTGGCAAGTCTCCATCCTGAACTCTGTTGTTAAAGTATTACAAAGCGGTTGAGGCACTTACATCCAGGACAGGTCTCCAGCCTCCTGACACTTTGGGAACAACAAACAGACAATTGTAGAAGCCCTGAGAGTGAATTTTCCACTTCTTCAATGGCTTTCTTCAGAAGGAGAGAGGATGAATTCCTATAAAAGGGACAAATGTCTCCTGAGCCTTTGAGTAGGCCGTTAAGGCAATGGGAGAGGATACTAAAAGGACGGTTGTCTGAAAAACGGTTCTCAGTAGCCCTCTTTTAATAATCTGATGATCCATGGTTCTGCTCCCCTGAGATCTCACATTCTCCCAAAACAAGAAAGTCTTGCTTACTGGGCAGAGAAGAACTTCTGGCTCACTTTTTGGGCGAAAGTTTAGAGGAGTTCTTCTTGGAGGGTCTGTGTTGAAAATGATATTTTATAATAAAATAAAGTTTGTTCATACTTACCTGGCAGATATATATATAGCTGTATTCTCCGAAGGACCGACAGAAATTCAAAAACTTACGGTACACGCAGTGGGGCCAGGTGGTATGTACCCATTCCCGCCGCTGGGAGGCGGGTATCAGGAACCATTCCCATTTTCTATTCAGATTTTCTAGAGCTACTGTCTCCTGAGGAGGAGGTGTGGGTACTATGATTATATATCTGCCAGGTAAGTATGAACAAACTTTATTTTATTATAAAAATATCATTTTGTTCATGAGACTTACCTGACAGATATATATATAGCTGAATCCCACCATTGGAGGTGGGAAGAGACAGAATAGGATTTAGGAAACAAACATATGTAGGCGATTGACGCCTTGGTTCCTTACCTGTTAGCATCGCTGACTTCGTGATTACTGTCACCCAAGTCTGCTTCTGCTTTACTAGAGTCTCCAGAGGTAGCGACCTATAAACTGGTGAATTCTAGATGATCTGTCAACGGGGGCGAGACCACAATGTGACTAGACCATATGACCTTACTATGAGGGCAAACGACAAAAGAAACAACCACCTGACCAAGCCTAGCTACGTCATGAAGTCATAACATAAGCTAAGGACTGGGACGACCACCCCCAGTGGCGACCCAACAACCATAAAAACACCATAATCAAAAAATAAAAAAACACCTAACCATTTACTATAGGATAGGATGAGTGTCGCTTTCTGCCCCCAAGATCGAGATTTGCGGAAACGTAAGGTCCTAGCACAGCAATTTTTAAGAAGTCTTCACTTCAGTAAGTAGTGTGAAGCAAACACAGAATTGCTTCGCCAAAAAGTGGCACCCAGAATGTCATTGAGAGACAAGTTTTCTGGAAAGCCACTGAGGTAGCAATGGCTCACTTCGTGAGCCTTGACTTTCAAAAAGGTTCAAGTCCTTGTCTTGAACACTGGAATGGGCATCTATAATGGTGCTTCTTAAAAGAACGCCAGAGCATTTTTAGAAAGAGGTAAATCAGGCCTCTTAACTGAGCACCACAGATTGTTAGAAGGACTCGACATTCCTGAGTCCTCTGTAGGTAAAATTTCAGAGCCCTGACAGGGCACAGGGTTCTTTCTGGTTCTTGTCCAGTGATTTCCATCAAACCCTTAATCTCAAGGACCTGGGCCAAGGGGAAGACGGGTTTTCATTTTGCAAGAAACATAGGGCTCAGAGAACATACCGCATCATGGTCTCTAAAGCCTATATTCTTGCTGATAGCCTGAAGTTCACTAACTCTCGCACGCCAGAGCAGTTAGGAAAATAGTCTTTCTGGATACGTCTTTGAAGGATGCAGAATGTAGAGGTTCGAATCGTCTGGACATAAGGAATTTCAGGACAACATCTAAATTCCATGAAGGCAACTTTGGGTGAGCTACCTTAGAAGTTTCAGAAGACCTTAAAAGGTCATGAAGGTCTTTGTTTTCCGTTAGGTCGAGGCCTCTATGCCTAAAAACCGCTGACAGCATGCTTCTATAACCTTTGATGGTAGGCACTGCCAGCTTTAATTCCTTCCTTAAATAAAAAGGAAGTCCGCTATCTGGGACACAGAGGTTGTGGTAGAGGAAATTCCCTTAAAACACACCACTTCCTGAAGATGGCCCACTTCGACTGGTACACCGCATTGGAGAGGCTCTCCTGGCGTTGGCGATAGCCTTAGCCACTGGTCTTGAAACCCTCGCTCTGACCAACTTTTCGATAGTCTGAATGCAGTCAGACTCAGAGCGGAAGGTTTTTGTGGTACCTCTCGAAGTGGGGTTGTCTGAGAAGATCTACTCTCATGGGAAGCGCCTTGGGAAGTCCACTAGAATGTCATGACCTCTGTGAACCACTCCGCTGAAGGCCAAAGGGGCGACATGTCATCCTCGACCCTTCCTGAGGCAAACTTCCTTGATGACTTCCCCCAGGATCTTGAATGGGGAAAGGCATACAGGTCCAGACCCTTCCAGTCCCATAGGAGGGCATCTACTGCTAGGGCCCTGGGTCGAGCATGGGAGAGCAATACAGAGGCAGCCTTGTCGTCCTTGACATTGCGAAAAAGGTCCACCAGGACGCCCCAAAGCTTCCAAAGCTCCTGACATACCTCGTGCAGGGTCCACTCTGTCGGAAGAAGTTGACGCTGTCGACTGAGAAGGTCCGCGCCGTACGTGCGTTCTCGACCCCTAAAAATTTAATCTCGTGGAGAAGCCCAACTTGTCGAGAATGGGCCCACAACAGGATCTCCTTTGCAATCAAGAACAGGGACCGAGAATGAGTACCTCCCTGTTTCTTGAGGTACGCCAGGGCTGTGGTGTTGTCGGAGTTGATCTGAACCACTCGCCTACAACCTGATCTTCAAGAACTGAAGAGCAAGAAAATCGCTCCCAATTCTTTTAGATTGATGTGCCAGGACACCTGTTCCCCTTCCAGGTGCCTGACACTTCTCCCCCCCTAGTGTTGCTCCCCATCCCGACATGAACGCCGGAAAACAACACTAGGTCGGGGTTCTGAAGAGAGTGAAACCCCTTCTGCCAATTTTGCGGGATTGAGCCACCACCTTAGATGGTCCTTGGCAGAGAGAGAGATCTTGAGAGTCTCCTCTAGATCCTCCTTGTTCGTCCAGTTCTCCGCAAGGAAAAACTGGAGGGGTCTGAGATGCAACCTCCCCAGGGAAACAAACTTCTCCAGCGATGAAATGGTCCCCAGCAGACTCATCCATTCCCTCACTGAGCATGTTTCTTTCCCCAGGAAGGCCGAAACTTTGTCGAAGCAGTGCTGCTGACGTTCCTGGGATGGAAAGGCTCGAAAAGCCACTGAATCCATCTGAATCCCCAGATAAACAATGGACTGAGAAGGGATCAGATGTGACTTCTCTAAATTCACTAGAAGTCCCAGGACTTCATCAGCTCCAACATTGAGTGCAAGTCCTCCAGACACCTTTCTTCCGATGTGGCTCGAATGAGCCAGTCGTCTAAATAGAGCGAGATCCTTATGCCCGCAAGATGAAGCCACCGGCAACGCGTTCTCATCAGAACTGTGAAGACCATAGAGCTGTACTCAGTCCAAAACACAAAGCCCTGAACTGGTACACTCGTCCCCCAGGACAAACCTCAAATACTTTCTTGACCGAGGATGAATGGGGACGTGAAAATAGGGCGTCCTGGAGATCCAGAGAGACCATCCAATCGCCTGGTCTTTAGTGCACTTAAACGGACTGGGGCGTCTCCATCTTGAACTTCTCCTTGACAACAAAATGGTTCAGTCTGCTGACATCCAGGACTGGTCTCCACCCCTGACTGTTTTGGAACCAAGAAGAGACGATTGTAGAATCCTGAGAATCCAAATCCAGGATTTGTTCTATGGCTCTCTTTCTGAGCATCTGTTCCAGCAGATCTAAAAGAATCTGTTGCTTCTCTGGGTGGTAAGAGGGCAACAGATCCCTGGGTGTTGAGGACAGGGGGGAAATTTGAGGAACGGGATCCTGTAACCTTTTTGATTACACTGAGGGACCAGGAGTCCGCCTCTTCTTACCTCCAGGCTTCGAAACAAAGAAGCCTGGCTCCTACTGGTGCCTGGAGGTCCGGTGTATCATTTCTTGCCCCTTTGGTTAGAGGGGCTCCGCCTCTGGAGAGCCTCTTCCTCGAGGAAAGGATTTTGAGGAGGAAGATCTCCCACGAAAGGGCTTCTGTCTCTGGAGGCTAGTCCCTGAGAAGACGTGGGACGGGACATTAGGGCGCCTGGAAGACTGTGGAGGAGGTCTTGTGTAGCCTTCTCCTTAAGGCTGGAGGCGAGATCCTTGACTAACGGCTGGGGGAAGAGATGGCCAGAAAGAGGGGCAAAAGCAATTCCGCCCTCTGCACAGGAGAAACTGATTTGGCTGCAAAATTGCAGTACAAGGCCCTCTTCTTCAAGAGGGTTGTACCAAAGTGAGCAGCCAGTTCATCCACTGCCATCTCCCCTTGTCCATGCACGACAGCACACTGACAGCTCCCCAGAGTGATAGAGTCTGGACTCCGAGTCCTCAAGTACAAGGCCCCAAGCACCAATCTAAAAAGTTGAAGACCTCCATAGTCCTAAAAAGCCCTTTAAGGTGATGGTCAGTTTCTGAAAGCGTCCAGGTCACCTTCGGCTGAAGAAAGGAGGGCCCTCCTTGAAGCATCGACCAGACTCGCAAAATCTCCTTGGGAGGAAGAAGGAACTCTGGAACCAATTTCTTCTCCAGTCTCATACCACATCCCAGCCTTCCCGCACAATTTAGACGGGGTAGGGCAAAGGAAGATTTGCCTTGAGTTTTCCGATCCTCCATCCACGCATTAACTCTTAAAGGCTCTCTTGGTAGCGGCCGATGTCTTCATCTGAAGGAAACAGGCGATTCCTCACCTTCAAGAAGCTAACTGCGAAGGGGAGAGAGAGGAGCAGAAGGCTGAAATTTATCAGGAAATAAGTCTCTCAGCATGCTGGCCAAAAAACCTGATAGTCCGATGAAGATGACAAAGGGGGGCTGTTTTGAGCTGCAGACTCCGACTCAGGAGACAACTCTCCCTCTTCAATGGGAGCGACAGGAGAGTCTTCCGAACTTGAGGAAGACTAAGGCCTTGTGGTTCAACTCCGAAAAGAGACCTCTTCTTGCGAAGAAAGTGCAGAAGAAAGCGCTGGAGCGTCCCGCCCTGACGAAGTGTCTTGCAAAGCGTCCTGAGGAGCGGCCCTGCCTGAGGGAATGCTGCCGAGTATCTTGCGAGCGGCGTCTGAAGAGCGTCCTGACGAGTGCTGACAAGCTGCCGCGCCCTGAAGAGCGTCCCTGACAAGCGTGATGAGAAGCCAGACGAGCGGCCATGCCGAAGCGTCCTGGGAGCATTTCCCGTCAAACGAGCGTCTTGTCGAGCTGCAAGAGGGCGTCTGACAAGCATAAGAAACGTTAGGACCAGCAGCCTGAGGAGCCGTCAAGAGCGAGGCAAAGAAAGGAGAGCTGATCCAACGAACAATGAGGGATGGCGACCAGAGAAACTCGCTGGGGAGAGAGACGAACGAAGAGCAGGAGAGGAGACATCTTAGACCTCTTAACAGGCAGCTTCAAACCTGCGCGCGCTCAGTTCACGGCTCCTTTGCAGCAAGGAGGAAGCCAACTGCCGCTGCATGTCCTGGAGAAGACGCTTAGAAGGAGAAGCTCTCAAGAGAAGGGCTGCTCTTTGAGAAGAAGAGGGGAAGGGGACGCCCTCCTCCTTCTACCAGGCGCGACAGCTCTCTTCTTGGGGCGACTGGGACGCTCAAAACGTCCTCCTCAGAAGTCCTGGTCTCTTCTGCGCGCGGCAAATCTGGAACCACTCAGGAGAAGAAGAAAGTGCTCAAGAAAGAGGAGAAGAAGCGCCCTCCTCAACGCTGCTTCTCTTGAAAGGACGCGAGTCCAACCGAGAACACGACCCCTTGCGGAGAGGGCGCTCAGAGGACGAGAAGCAACCCTTAAAGACGCGCGCACGAAAGCGTTAACGCATCCTGGCAGCTTGGGAATCGCCAACAGGGCCTGCCGAAGGGACGCCAGATCGGTGGGGGGTCCCCGTAACCCTCTTGCTGCTTCGACATGCCCATCCCTGAGTCCTGGGGAGTCGGCAGAGGTCCAGGCCTAGAGGCATTATAGGGCCGATCTGACCCCCTCCCACAACACTGGGGGATCACTGCACTTCACAACACTTTCAATCGCCAACACCTTAGACCAAAGCACGAATGGAGTTCAAAATTTCCATGGGCATTACCTTCCAGATGCAATCACAGGGTTAGAAGGCAACACTACAGGGAAAGGTGAAGCAACAGTAGGGTTAACAGGAGACAAATTATTACCCTGACTCCCACCAGCAGACACACTCCTGGAGGAAGACCTCCTGATACGGATCACGCCTAATCTCTGGCGCAATAAGAATCATAAACCTTCCAATCGGAATCAGGCAAAGACTCACACTCCTTGCAGCGATCATCAAACAAACAGACATGCCCTCTACATCTCATGCATACTGTGTGAGGGTCCACCGAAGCTTTCGGTAGCCTCACCTTACACTCCTTCACAACACACACCCTGAAACTAGCAGAACTAGAACCAGACATCATATTCAAAGAAAAGTCAAAGCCAAAATCAAAACAGTCCACAAAGCGTATGCCTCTCCACAAATCCAAAGTCAAAACCAAAAGACAATCAAAATACTCAAGTGGAAAAGTTTACGAAATCCAACGGCGGGAGGTATTGACAACAGGTGTTGACAATACAGCAACACGGCGACAGAGAAAATCTAAATAGAAAATGGAATGGTTCCTGATACCGCCTCCCAGCGGTGGAATGGGTACTAACCACCTGGCCCCATTCGCGGTGCCGTAAGTTTTTGAATTTCTGTTGGTCCTTCGGAGAATACAGCTATATATATATCTGTCAGGTAAGTGTCATGAACAAAGACAGCTTAGAGCTAATGATCAGTTGTTTGAATATAATTACATTCCTTTTGGAGTAAAGAATGCTCCTGCCCATTTTTCATGTGTTATGATGTCTGTATTAGCATCGCTATTAGGGCACAGTGTGTTTGTATACTTAGATGACAATCATAATAGGAGCTACAGTAGAAGAACATAAGAGGTACATTATTGAAGTCTTAGAAGCTTTTAAATACATGGTATGAAAATTAAATCTAACTAAAATGTAGATTCTTTCAGCAAGAAAGTTGAATTTTTGGGGAACATCATTACATCTGAAGGCCTTAAGCCTTGTGCAGATAAAGTAGCAGCAACAAAGAATTCCCCAAAGAATGCAAAGAATGGGCACACAGGCTACTATTGTAAATTCATACAAGACTTTGGTAAAATAGTGAGACTACTAGACTCATTGAGGAAACAGTCGGATTTTCACTGGGAACAGGAGGAAGAAATAGCTTTTCAAGAATTAAAGATTTCACTCACTAGTAATGAACTACTGTACTAGCTTAACCAAAAGTTTGATTGACCATTTCTAGTAACCACCAACGTGAGCAGTATAGCTACTGGGGGAGTGATTTCTCAAGTTGATGATGCAGGGAATGAAAAACCATTTTGTTTTGCATCATGAGCATTAAAAGATGATATCAGTACTATTCCTTCACTGAGAAACTCCTTGAAGGAATATTTGCAAAAAATCCAGGAACTGGATAATGAAATATTGGATCTAACAGACCCTGGAGGACAACCTGACCAAATTATGAATCAAGTAGAGTATAGCCTAAAGGTAGGCACTGAAATTCATAGACTAAACTCCTCCATCAGGAGCCTTCTACCTGTAAGGGGTGAACCTAGTGCACTGATATTGCCTGTTAAAAATATCTGGTTTTAAATTAGAAGGTGATATATATTTGCACGCAGTGAATTTGTTAAAACAGACCTATGGCAGAAAAGACGAAATCAAGTTGTGTTTAGTTAGAAAACTCTTCCAAACTGAGACTCCCAAGGCAGATGCAGAATTGCTACAAGGTTTTACAGCACAATTTGAATGTTGTATAAGATCATTGGAGAGTGAGCAGCTGAAATTGAGTGAATTGTATACCATCTTGCTCTACACCAACCTACCTAGTAATGTAAGTGAAATAATAAAAGGTAGGTGTGGAGAAGAATGGCTTAAATTTGACACATTTAACAAATATCTTGGAGAAGAATTACACAATTTGAGGGCTTTTCCACAGACTGAACCAGTAAGAGCTGATACATTAACAACAGTATCTGCTTTTGCAGTAGAACAAGGGCAATCTGTGAGACAAAAAAAAAAAACATTGGTAAGGCCTAAAGAAAAAACAAAGCCACGGTAAATCAGGAAAGAGGATGTGCACTTTGCGGAGGCAGTCATATATGGACACATTGTAAATCCCATGTAACCAGAGGAGGGAAGATAGAACAACTCAAAACTCTGGGTTTGTGCTTTATATGAGCATCCAATAAACACTTCAGTTGTGACTGTCACAGGCAAGGTTGTAACAACGGCTGCACTGTTAGACATCATACTGCTATAGGCAATTGAAACCAACCAAATAAATCAACGGTAGGTGGGGTACAAGTTGGAACACTCTCTTTGACAAACCGGACAGGGAAATAAGACGACTAGGAAGTCGATCTTACCTACAGCCACAATAACCCTAAAGGGTAAAAGGGGTCACACAGTGTGAAAGAAAGGGTTGTTGGTTACCTGTGCCGAGAGATCATTTATAAAGAAATCTGCTCTTGAGGGACTCCACTATAAAAGCAAGGGAGTTGAAAATATATCATTGAGAGGTTACTTAACTTCTACACCAGTTAAGGAATATGAAATGGTGAACATTGCTGTACCTTACCGGGGTAGATTAATAAATATGGATTGTATAGTGGTAGACAAACTACTATAATATACAAAGAAATTCGACGTTAAGAAGAACTTAAGGTCGTTGTGTAGAACAAAAATCAGCTTGGCTGATAAAGATTTTGATCTACCCATAAGGAAACAATCGCCTATAGAATTGTTACAATGGGCTGACAATGTGTACAACATTTTACATCCAGTGTTTAGGAAATTTGAAAATTTAGTATTACTACCAACCATATTTGGTTACGTGGTAACCAGAACATGTAGTTCTCTTCCCACCAAGGAGACTCATGTTTCCATTTTAAAACTGGCAGTGGTAACCGACAATATAATTACGGCTGAAGGGGCTAATAATTTAAAGGAAACAAGGAAAGATCTTGAAACTGTATGGAGTTTAGATCATTTAGGTATTGACTGCAGTGAAATAACAGAACACGAATGGAAAGTATTGGAGAACTCTGAAAGTACTGTAACTTATTCTGAAATTGACAAACAGATGTTGTGGCATTGCCCTGGAAAGGCAATTAAAGTAGATTAACTTCCAACTTTGGGATGGTTTTGAACAGATTAAAACAACAGTGTCAAGTTTTCAGAAGGCCACTCAGCATCTAGAACACTACCAGAAAATCCTGGAAGGATCAGGAGGATAGAGATCATAGAGAGTGGAATATTTTAAAACAGAGGAAGACTGTCATTTCTTGGTACATCATGGTGTTAAAAAGGACAGGGCAACAACCCCTATTAGATAGTATTTGGCTGTTGGTCAGACAGGGAAAAGGGTTGCTTGAACGATTGTCTTTGGACGGGACCATATAACAGCTGACCTGCTCAAGTTCTACTGCAGTTTAAAAACAAAATCGTTTGCCTGTATTAGTGACACAGAGAAAGAATTTTAATGGTACAACTCAGGGAAGAAGATAGAAACTATACTAGGTTTTTATGGTTGGAAGATCCAACAGACCCTAAAAGCATATTGTTGGTGTACAAGTTTCGAGTTGTTTTATTTGGAGCTACATTTTCTCCCTTTCTGCTGAATGCAATAATTAAGAAACACCTATCTATGGTAGAAGGTGACGTAGAAAGGATAAAAAGAGGGCTATATGTAGATAACTTGCAGTTCACTACCAATAACAATAATGAACTGGTAAATTTTTTCTTTGAAGCAAATGAGATATTTGCACAGGCACATTTATATCTGAAAGAATGGACGAGTAATAATGACTCATTGCAAACTATTGCTAGAGCATATGTGATTAGTGCCAGAGAACAAACAACTCACAGGGTCTTAGGTGTGAACTGGGACAAAGAAAAAGATACCTTGACATTACATCCGACTAAGATAAATAAGTCCAGCCAGACTAAGAGAGAACTGTTGCACAGATTTACGATCCATTAGGAGCACTTGTACCTGTTACTATTAGGGCAAGGATATACCTGCAGAATTTGTGGAAGCAACAACTGGATTGGGATGAACAACTCCCAGACCCATTCCAGAAACAATGGGTTGAGTTATCCAAAGACTTAGAAAAATGTCTTGATATTTCCTTTCTTAGGAATACTAGCTTAGGAAAGGGTGACTCCTTACACATATTTTGCGATGCCAGTGAGTTAGCATATGGTTGTGTAACCTACAGAGTTAAGAACGAAAACCCTTATTTAATGGTGGCAAAGGCAAGAGTAGCACCCATTAAAGAATTAACTGTTCCAAAACTTGAGTTGATAGCATTGTTGCTAGCAGCAAGAATGGCCAAATTTATTAAGGAATCCTTTGAGAAGGATAAGTTTGTAGAACTGTTCGTTTGGTCGGAGAGTAAAGTGGCCCTAAGTTGGCTAGTATCGAAAAGTGTTCTCCCTGTATTTGTGAAAAATAGAGTACAGGAAATAAACTCTTTAATTGTCCTATGTGTCTAGAGATGATAATCCCAGTGACTGGTTGACATGAGGGAAAAGGACAGGAATGATCTTGGATAGTTCTTTCTGGTGGGAGGGCCCCCCTTGTTAAAACATTCCTCTTGGCCAGTAGATAGGTCATGGGTTGGTGGATCACTTGTGCAGCGTAGGGAAGAGAACATTTTGGTCAATACTGTAGGGGACAACCTGAATGGTAATACTCACTTCCTGAACTGGGAGAGAGTTCACTGAGAAAAGATTCCTGTATGTATCCAAGTTGTGTGACAACTTGTGGAAAAGATGGGAGAGGGAGTATTTAACAACGTTAAGAGAGACCCATCGAGTAGGAATGATGCATGGCTCTTGGCCCAGGATAGGGAAAGTGGTCCTCATTCATGACGAAGGGCCAGCGAGCATGTGAAAGTTGGGCCAAGTGATCGAGTTACATATGGGGCAAGACAAGGTCCCAAGAGTGGCTAATCTAAGAACTGCCCATAGCCAGCTCATGAGACCTGTAATTAAGTTATATCCCTTAGAGCTGTGGCAGGAAATAAGGAAAATTAATCCTGCGACAGAAGACATTCAGTCAAGCAACCGCCCAAGCAGAAGGACTGCTCAAATAGCTGCAGAAGCCAGAAAGGCATTGATAAGAACAGGACTATTGTAAATAATGTAGGCATAAATTTTTCTTGTGGGGAAGTATGTCGAAACTTCGACAAAAGAGATTGTACTTTTCTACATGTTGTGGTATAGTTTTATGTATTCAATCTAATTCACATAAAGTGGAAATGCATATTATGTAAAATAAAAGATATGTTTTGTTGTGTTTATATTTAGTTGTGAAAAGTACTGTGCTTTGTTGTTTCGTGTATTTAATTGTAAGTATACATGTAACAGTGCTTAACTACAGGACATTGGTTGTTGTTCAGTTGTTTGTCCACTTGAGTATTCCTTTTCATCTTAAAGTTCATTTAGGGATTTTTCCTTTAGGGGATATGCATATCTAAATGTAAGGAGAATTTCTTGAAGTGTGCTTTGGATGAGGGTTACGAAATACAGATTGTGCTCATGCCAATGTCATTCTAATTCAGGCTGGGAATATCAAATGCATCATTTGAACTAACAGTAAGTTTAAGTTTATACCGTTTATTTCTTAGATTAATATACAAAATGCAATGCAGTGTTTTAAATGCAATTTGGAATACCCTGTGAGTGAAGTAACCTGGGTGTTGTAGTATAAGACTTAGGCTATGATTAGGTTAGTACGTTTCAAACCGTTTAGGCTATACAATTACACTTGCGATTGGAAATGCTCTATTTGTTCTGAATGAGTCAGAATATTTATTATTTGAACTGCAGGTTGTTGTGCTCCAGTTCGAAGAAAATTGTATATGTTAATGTGTGGAGCTGAAAATTATTACTCCATTGATCGTATATAATTCTCTTTCTCTTTATTAAAAAAAAATCATAGCAATGCGCTGTGTGGAATTCATAGCACTGTAAATTACCAATTGTAACCACGCAATTTGACCCTGGCTTGCTAAGTTTTAGTTTTTTTTCTGCATGAATTACTGATAACATAGGCCTATGTCGGGCTGTGTGGTACTCAAATGGCAGTGCACAAATAGCAGAGAAACTAATTGAAAAAAAAATAATAATGTTGTGAGTTCTGCGAGACGAACTTTTAGGGGGGAGTGGTGAACTGATTTATATAGAAATTCATGTTTCAAACATAACGGAAAATCTGCTAGTTGTTTGTACGTAACTGTGATCAGAGAGTAACAAACAGATACTGCTGATTCATCGAACGCCATACGATCGTTGGGGTTTGGCGTGGGTAATTCAAATGAGTGACATACATCAAAGACCCTTATTGGTTCCTTTCGATTATAAGAGCAAGTTCAGTTTGAAAAGTTAATGATCAGTAGGGAATAAGTGGTCGACAGGTTGGGGGGCGTCCCTGAGGCAGTGATCGGCGTGTGTCACCTCAAAGTACTTTCTGACTATAAGTGCATAATTAAGTTGTGTAATATTAGCAACAGGGCCCTGTGTAACTACTAAGGAAAATACACGCGTTAATTGTATCTTAGACATTTCATTTGTACTAATAGAACCTTTATATCGAGAATCAGGTCACTTATATATATATATATATATATATATATATATATATATATATATATATATATATATATATATATATATATATATGTATGTATGTATATGTATGTATATATATATATATATATATATATATATATATATATATATATATATATATATATATATATATATATATATATATATATATATATATATATATATATTATATATATATAACAGTATATATACATACATATATTATATATATATATATATATATATATATATATATATATATATATATATATATATATATATATACTGTACATATATGTATATATAATATAGGCTATATATATATATATATATATATATATATATATATATATATATATATATATATATATATATATATATATATATATATATATATATATATATATATATATATATATATATATATATATTATATAAATATTATTTGAATATTATAACCATATATTTAGCACTTCCTTCATATATGTTCACTGGTAAAATATCGACACATGATTTACAAGAATTTATATAGGCCTACAAAGCATATGTAGCCTATACACTCTTGTAACACATCATCTACCCATATTTTACCAGTGAGCAGGAAATACAGAAGGAAGTGTCAAATATATGGTAGCAATCAAATAGTGTTTATAGGCTTTTTTTTATCATCATATCATACTGTTGTATTACAGTAAAAGATATTATTACACACACAGCCCATAAAACACTATTTGAACATTGCAACCATATATTTCGAGCACTTCCTTCTGTGCCTATGTTCACTGGTAAAATATGGACACATGTGTTGTTACAAGAATATATATATAAAGCATATGTATACACTCTTGTAACACATCATCTACCCATATTTTACCAGTGAGCAGGAACACATAAGGAAGTGCTCCAAATATATGGTAGCAATGTTCAAATAGTGTTTTATAGGCTTTTTTATCATCATATCATACTGTTGTATTACAGTAAATATATATATATATATATATATATATATATATATATATATATATATATATATATATATATATATATATATATATATATACAATTTTATATTTGTCAGTGCAAAGTTTTTCATAACATAAAGATTCATTAAAATATGCTATCAATATAATGTTTTCTCCATAACCTATAAATAATAGTATATGCTACCTATAAAAAATAGTAGGTTATATGCCATCAGTGAAATTTTTTTCCGTAAATTATAAAAATAAATGCCCTGATGAGGTTAGGACAGGTCTTGGTATTCTAGGAAATCCTTGTTCCTATCGTTTTGCACTCGCCCTAAAGTTTTCTTCATAACCTATAAAAATATATGCTATCAATATAAATTTTCTTCATAACCTGTATACGCTACCACTGTACATGTTTTCCGTTCAGATATTGGAGAGGCAAATAAGCAAACAACTGCGGGGATAAAGTAAACAAACGCTGAACAACCAAGCCTTCACAAGTCACGGTCAGACGACAACTCACTGCAGTAAAATCAAGCTTTGTGGTCGTACATAAATTTTATAATATGAAAAATAGTATTCACTAATTAGAATATCACTAATATAGGAAAACAAATCCCTTACCTAGATATGGGCGTTCTTGTGTTGTTGCTATCCCCACCGAGACAATTCCCGTTTGCTTCCGTCCATCTCTTGTAACAAACTTATGAGACGCAGTCGTTCAAATTTCTCCCTCATAAGGGTGGTACTTCTCTTGCTTATGGCAATGGAATTGTGTGAATGCACTACACGGTCAGAAAATCCGAAAAGGAAATGCGTCACAAAGCACTAGGTTATCGCTTGAACCGTAACCACACACAATTCTAGATTGTTTATTGGTCAAACCCGACGTTATGTTTGGAACTGTTACGTACTTATATAATTTCATATTTCCGAAAATACGGAGTAAAAATATGTCGAGATTTATAAAATATTATATGTATACTAGCTGGCATGGTGTATCTGTGATACGACAATGATGAGTTCAAAATATCGAGGTACATAGACATTTATTTACTTTGATTTGAAATTTTTTTTTAGAGAACGAACTAGCTCTTATCGTAGAAAATGGGTAGTTTTAGTAGGACACTGAAGTAAATTTCTCAATTTCTACTATCCAGAGTTGGCAAGTCATACAGACATTGTACGACAATTTGTCATTCAAAGGGATATATCGCAGGGCGATATCAAGATACATAGATAAATATTTACTCTGATATTATATTTTTGTGACAGAGAGAGAGAGAGAGAGTTTTAGAGAGAGAGAGAGAGAGAGAGAGAGAGAGAGAGAGAGAGAGGAAGAAAAGAGAGCCAGTTTTATTTTTCATTTCCAGGAAAAAAAATATTTTTCATACAGAAATTTTACAGAAATTTTGCGACAAATCGCTAAGTGCCGCTCAAATCCCGATAAATGAGGCGAACAAAAATTTAAAAAAACCCACTTAGAAATTTTTTTTAGCAATAATATTTCAGGGCATGTTTATTTAAGCATGTACCAATCCAAAACTGAAAAAAACTAAAAATCGATAATTCTTCGAAATTCGGCTATCAGCGCACCCCTTAAAATCTTGTGCTAGTTTCCAGTTTCTTGGGAAAAGAAAATAATGACATTCCCGCCACTCTGCAAAGTATGATAGTCCCCAAATAGCAGGTGGCATGGTGTTTGAAGCCCTGTACCCGGTAGTAATGTATGTTAATATGTGTAATATATTTCAGTGTATTAATACATCTGAATCTACGCATATTTGTACTTAAAACTTTTATATCACACACACAGAAAATTATATATATATATATATATATATATATATATATATATATATATATATATATATATATATATATATATATAATATATATATATATATATATATATATATATATATATATATATATATATATATATATATATATATATATAATATATATATATATATATATATATATATATATATATATATATATATATATATATATATATATATATATATATATGAGTTTCTGCGCGTGATAGGAGAATTTATGTATAAATTTTTAAGCACACACATATGGGTACATTCATATACATTGACACAACCGTAAAACATATATAGTCATTAGCATATGTGTCTACCATTTGTGTGAGTAAAAAGGTCTTACAGATTTATTGTGGATACTACTTCATTATCCCTAGGTTCATGACATGTATGTATGTTATTAAGAATCCCTTTCTTTTCATATCCAAACAAACAATACTAATGAATAAATATGTGGTTGAACAAAACAATATCTATACATAAGAACACAGTAAAATAACCCAAGCCATTTTTTGCAGCATAAGAACTAGGCTACTTTTCCCGATCACAATTCAAATCGCGTATCTATAGGGCAAAAACCCCTTCCCTGGTTTGTATTTATGCTATTGATGCTATGTGGCGAAATCTCCTATATTTATGGCACCTTTGCGCGACGCTGTTGCGTGATGAATAGAGCGGGTTTATTTATGGAGCTCTGTGGCTTCCTTGTATTCAGAAAAGAAGTGACCAGTGAAGCTTCGCCATCCATAAGTAATCGCAATCATCTATGCAGCTGTTTTCATTTGGGTTTGGATAAGATGCTCTTAAGAAAGTCTCCTTTCATTAATTAAGTTTGGATATTTGTAAATATTGATAGATATACACACGCGCACACACACAAACACACTAAAAAAAGAAGATGAATTATTCACATGATACAGGCAGGAAAGACCATTAATCTACAAACCAATCAACATGCACAGTACATACTTAAAAACCCACCCGTATATGTTCTTAAAACTAAGGTAAGGATATTCACAGCTCTCTTGAAGCATTGGTGTCAATGACATTACCTGGGAGACCGTTCCCCAGTTTTACATATAAGGTAACGTAAGGACGACCGATACACCCTGACTGGACATTACCTCAATGGAGTTAGGCTGCTGATAGTTTACAAAGTGAGGAGCACGTGCTACAGTGAGATTGTGAAACCAGGGATTTCACGAAATCCCTGAAATTTTCAGGGAATTCATGAAATCACTAATTCGCTTAGTAACATTTGATCCCCGAGGGGCTAGTACTAAACGCGGAGAAACAGTGATTCAGTGTTTAGTACTAGCCCCTCGGGGATCAAATGTTCCAAAGAGGCGCATGGCACTGACCTGGAACAGGTAAAGGAAAGACACATGCCTCTCAGGAACTTACACTATTCCTGGTACTGAAGAACAGAACTGTTTCCCACAGAGAGAGGACAAATGATAAAAGTGATCTACAAATTTGCCACAACACAGTGTTCTCATAACTGCCATAATCCATTATCATTTCTGCCACTACAATGTAAATTAGGAGTCCTCCTCCAGAATTCCATTGACGTAATCATTAGGATGATCTGCCTAGACTGAAATTATAAGACCATGATATTTAGCTATTGAATTTTTTTTCCAGAAACCTTCATCATGATACAAACTTTTCTTGGCTATAATGCCTTTATTGTACTGACATTGATAGTCTAATGCCAACACTAAAACATATAACAAGTACCAACGCTCAGAATATCTAGCAATTATAAGAGACTGCAAAACTTGAGCTAGAATGCAAAATAATCTTTCCAACCACTCTTAAGCGAGAAAATGAACGACCAAATGCAAAGATTTAGTTTTTACATGACTTCCCAAATAAATAAGAGGCAAGAGCCTAATCCAATAACAACTACTTATGTTTACTACTGTACACGAGTAGCTCTCAAAAGTAAAACCTGTAACGTCACTAAGATAGCTTGAACTATCAGCGGATGTTTAAAAAGATTCACATAATTTGCGTGATTGAACTACATTCCTAACATTATTAACCATAGGACAAAAAAACTCGCTTCACAAGGCTAGAAAACACTAACCACAGCCTAGGTGTATCCGAGTAGTAAAAATGTAGTGGCTTGAATGAAACTAAGCATCTGAACAGAAACAGCAAAAATGGCAGTACCTGGATTAACAGCAGTATCGTCTGAATTTTGTGGAGGTATGAACACAAAACTCAGACATGAGATCACTTCTCCCTAGCCTACGACTCATGAACTTCTGAAATGTTCACCTGGTTTCGGTGTTCACTGGGGCTTGATCCCCTTTCATATGACAAATAATAGGCAGATTAGTAAGCATATCATTTAAATTGATATATGTTTATTAATCTGATTTAAGTGTTCCCCTCAGTTGAAACAAAGATTCAAAAACTTAGTAACAATCCAAAAGCAAAGGATCAAGAAAACACGAGGAAATTTCCAATAGATCTTTCTGTAATAATTTCCAACATTTGTGCTCATAAAAAACAGACAAACAATTAGTATTTATAATATAAATTCCTCCACGCAGGGGAGAAATAGAACATCTCTGCTAAATATTACATGCTTTACAAAATATGACAGTAGGAATCACTATATTTATTGTCCTCTACATTAATTGTGAACAACAGATCTGACCATAAACCTACTCTCAATAAAGCCATTCCATTTTTGTCTAAGAGAAAATAGAAAATGTCTAAGGATATAATATATAAAAAGGAAACAATAAATGTTAGAAAACAAGTCTTACTGTTTAAACTGCTGAAGATGAGTCTTAATTTTGTTATTGCTAATCGAGCTTTAAAAATTTAATATGCTTAACAAGTTACATTATCATGATTACTTGCACATCTTTCTTAATGATATGTCCTTAATAATAGCAACAATGGTGAGCTACACGATATGCTTAAATTAAGGCGTTAGCAAAAGACTTAAATTTATTTGCAGTAACAACGAGGATATAAAAGTAATTGAGCTTTTGGCAAAAGAGAAAAAAATAATAAATATTCTTAAGCCAATTCTAATATCCTTATGCCTAAGCTTAGCTGGTAAAATTCTAACAGTCTCATTGGCCGGTTTGCGTGACGTGAAAATTATTTGCAATCGGAGGACAAATGGGGGATCGGACGTGTTAAAAATGAATTTGGCGCGGAGCTGAAATAGTGTTTATTATTATTTTAAATTAGTGACTAGAGTACTTAGTGCTTACATCAGGTTTAAGATGATTAATTAGAGTAACAAATTTAAACAGGAACAATTCCTACACAGTGTTATATTAATACTATTACTTTCTTTGTAATGCATTGAAATTTATCTTTGTAATCCGTAACTTGAAACTTGTTAGGAATATTTGGAATATCAGAGTAAAATTGAAAGATCGATGGATAATTATATGGATGAGACGGTAATTCGGGATGGCAATTGATTATATTGGAATTTTTTCAAAATTCTCAAAAGTGCTAAGGGTATCAATCTTTTAATTCGGCACATCTCGTCACAAAGACTGAAGCCAATATTTCCGTCAGCTGATGAAACAAATGATGAACTATGTTCGTTTCCCTGCTTGTCATAGCAGTTGGTGACCAACAGTTACCCACACTGACAAAGCACAATATGTCGAATTAACATTTTTGCTGTCGTGACTAGGTAAGTCTTCAACCAATTTTCCTTCATTTGATCAAACTAAAAAGGAATTAATGAGTTATCTCATCTGCCGAGGAAAACGTTGAATAACTGTTTTCATATATATGTCAAAGCATTCTTTTAATTGAAAATTCTCCTCATCTAACAAAGTAAACGATTAATCACTTTCTTTTCTCAGCTGACAAGGAAAAGATGTTTTATAAATCTGACAGAGTAAATGTTCAAATGTTTTTCCAGCTGACTAAGAGATATTGCATAATTTTTTCAACTGACAAAGCAGTGGTAGAATTTTTCTCCAGCAGATTGGAAAATGATATAATAGACTAAATAGCTTTCCAAGACAGATAAGAATGTAGTGGTTCAATACCTTTGCCAGCTTACAAAGAAAGGACTGAACAGTTAGTTATTTCACCGTTAACAAAGCGAAGAACGGACTATAGTGTTGTCCTTTTAAAAACAAAGTTAAATTGACATCCAACCTCTGCTTGTTCCAAACATTAAATTTCAGTTATCATTACGTGGTAATATTTATCATTTCGTGCAAGGGAATTAGCTTTTATAAATAATACTTGAAGGTAAATAGGATCAAAGACCCTTGAAGCAATCACAGTGTGTGAAATTACACTCATTATTTACGGACTCATTGATGGCTTGCTTGAAGTAAACAGGTTCCAACAACTGTACAATATATACAACGAGTTAATCACAAGTACAATGTTCCTCTGCATTCCTTCAGTGAATATTTGGTATGACCTTACCGGATCAAACAGCTTCTTAACCTTCAGAAAATTATTCAGAGGTAAATCTGGATCACAGTCAACGCGACAACAAACAGCAGTTCTCTGAAGACGAAGAATGAGGATGATAGCACAACCAAGAATGACCTTTTGTCACCTTCACATTCCACCTGACTGAAGCTCTTGTAACTGACAATGGAAAAATGATTACGAGGTAGGAATCTTGTGTATTGTTAACTCTACGGTAATTCGGTTTGATCTCTCTCTCTCGTTCTTTTTAGCTGCTTCTTAAAACATTCCAGTTCCTTTAGATTTCTCCTCTCAAATATTACCCACGAAAAACTAAGATCTTATTTTCATTTTTAACATTTTGTGCTTCAGTGTAGAACACAGCCCCGGGGGATTCAATGGCGTTACATAATGTTATCACCTGTACAATGTCTAACTTACTTCTAGCATATATAAGTATTATATAGCAAGAGAGAGAGAGGGAATAGTTTCATTTTTGTCCTAAATATCCTTTACGAGCTGCGATTCCAATTTTATTTAGAAAAAGTTTCGATCTCCAATCTCACATTTTTCAACAGAATTCAATATACATAACAGTAATTTTTGTGCTTAACACATAACAAACAATATACTATATATATAATTATATATATATATATATATATATATATAATACATTATATTATATCTATATATATGTATATACTATATATATATATATATATATATATATATATATATATATATATATATATATATATTATATATATATATATATATATATATATATATATATATATATATATATATATATATTTGGTTATAATCACACTAACACGTGATTTATACATCCATCAAAACCATGGGTGAAAAAATAACATATTTGGTGTAGGTCACGGCCGGGTCTATACCCAGTATATTATTCTTCATCTGTGGCTTTGAGTGATATATACAGTATATATATATATATATATATATATATATATATATATATATATATATATATATATATATATATATTATATTTATTCATATATATATATATATATATATATATATATATATATATATATATGCTACAGCTACGGAACAAAATGATTCCTGCAAATACAGTTTATCCTAAGACTACGGTTGTGCATGTTATAAACAGTTGTGCTCTGTCAAAGGCAAAATGCATGAAGTATATCCACATCACCAAATGTTATAGCTATCAAATGGCTATTGTTGATAGATGTGTGACCACAGGACGATCGTCCCTTCCAGGTTTATTGTACGCTAATTATCTTATTTATTTCACCAGTAACTCCATTTATGATTTTCAGAGGTGTTTATATGATTTTCAGAGGACATTTTAGGTTTATATATGCATATATATATATATATATATATATATAAATATATATATATATATATATATATATATATATATATATATATATATAAATAAATATAAATATATATGTATATGTTCAAACTTCTGTATATCTAAGTAGTCTATTGCTATAAGTATCACATTCGAAGATACAATGTAATTTCTATCACTAAACATGACGGATTATATCACTTTCAATCTAAACAAATGAAATTTATTGTTTGTTCATTAAAACGGCCACAATTACACTCCTTTCTACTGAAGGAGGGCAAATATCTTTTGCATCGAGACGTATCCGATTAATAAATTCCAACAGTTAAGCAAATAGTTTAACCTGATATCATATCTTATAAATTGTAGACAGTATTAATACATTCAACTCCTTATCTAATGTTTTTTTAAGATATCTGCTGTGCATTCCTAGACAACTGCTTATCTGATATCTAAAGAAACCGCTGACAGGTCAGTATAACTAACATTTTGACGGAAGATACTCTTGCCTGCTCGGTACACAAACAATGATTTAAAAAGTAACATTTTAATATTGAGAATTTCAATACTTTCCTTGCGTTATTCACAGCATTTTTGTTTGTTTTATGTTTTCATGTTTAATCATATATAGAATTTCCATGGTCTTAAATTCTGGGCATGCTAACATTAAAAGTATCACAATCGTCTTTTTCCAAGATTATTGTTATAGACAATCTGTCACTGATTTATTGCCATGTTTTATTCTGTCTCCCTAAGAAATTCCAGTTCGGGTCCAAGCAGGAATTTTTGGGCTTTATTTGAAAAACTTCCAACCTTTTTTTTTTTTTGATCCGGTTTGCGGAGTGTAAGCAATGAAGCCTTTATGCACCTTTTTCGTAGTGCTCCTTGAAAGCTTCTCAATAGAATTCTTCCACACTGTAGTAGCAGCTTTCACTAAGGCACTACTCTTCTCCAAATACTAATTTCTCTCTTATAATTCTACTTCTTACATTAATTCGTTTTTGGATCACTAACCACCGAGAATGATTTTCCACCTTAAATCTGATAGTACTATTTCGTTCTATAATAATGTAATCAAGTTCCCTGAAGCACCTTTCGTTTAACTAGCTCCTTTTGTAATTAGTTCCTAAGGTATAGGAACAAATAAAAAGCATCATCTATATATGAATAGAAGCGACTACCTTATCTTAATTTGAAAAGTGTCAATGACTCAGTTTTAAGTTCCCGTGGATGAATACATAACACGTCATTCTAGGTCCTAGTTCATTATATTAACCTTATCTAATTCATTAATCACTTTCACCTTTTATTTAGGGCAAATATGCCTGTCTAGGTAACCGGAAAAAAAACAAACATGACCGGAGAAGCCTTTGATGAAGTCCTCAGCATAATTTTCGAGATCAAAGTCATAATAAAATTTTGGTCTCCCATGGTGATAAGTGACAACCATTTCGTTATTAGTCTCGACAGCCAATAAAAAATCACTGGGAGAAAACTTTGATATTGTCCTCGGTATAATTTTCGAGGTCTACGTCATAATAAAATCTGTATCTCTCATAGTTATAAAACGACAACCATTTCGTCATTAACGATGCCATAGGGCACCGAATGATCTCTTTCTAACACTGGTCTGCAGACTGGGATATGTGTCCTGTCGAATCTTCATTAAAAGGTATGGAATTTTTTTTTCAAAATGCTTAACTCCCTGGTTTTAAGATGTTTTTTCAAAGAAAAAACTCAATCCTATTTGGAAGAAAGAATTATAGAAATTATAAAGAGAGTGCCAAAAGAATGATGTGGCATCAATGGACACAGGTAATGACTTTTTTATGCGAACGTGAGGACGAGCCAGAATGATCCAAAAGCACTCTGCTTATCAGATCATTTTGTCACGTACTTAGAACACATCAGAGAAAACATGTCTTCAAAAAACACTGCAGATCATTACCTATGAGTTTACTTCACGAAGAGAATGGTTTTTGAGCCTTTCTAGGGTTCAAAAAGCTTGTCAGTGGTGATCAGTCTGTCTATCTGCCTGTTTACCGTCCTCTATATATGTCCACAACGTTTCCTGAGTTCCAAGATCTCTGTCAATTTAAAATGTGGATTACAACAATATCTGGTAAGACCTCAATTGCCGGAATTATCAAGGTGATCTTTTATCCTCCATGTTGCTGGAAAAGACGTGTTTAATTCTCATCTTCTGAAAATATGAATTTCATTTAATGTGATATATTTCGTAGATATTATTTACATTCTTTGGATCAATACATATAAATACTATTCAGTAAAATACCACTATTTTCAGTAGGTAATTTCAACATTTGACGAGACAAAAAGATTACTTTTCGGCATTTCTGTGTCATTTTCCGTTGATATTTTCAGAGCATGATAATGATTCTAAATTCTTGATAGACTTAGAATACAAAATATTTTACAAAAAATTCCTCTATCTATTATGAGTAAGTGGGTAACTGAGTAGACTATTTGGTGATGCAATGACTTTTCATTGCGCCCTTGGTATGGAAATTCTGTCACCTTAATCACTCAGTTATCCTTATTTATGGTTTCAGTGAATTTTCAGATTTCGTTACTTGGACGATCGACCTGTTTCCTAAAAGCAGCAAATTTCTTTAAAAAGGCAAATTCACTAACTATGTGAATATGTTTACATGTGTTTATGAGAACATTTCTATTTTACAAACAGATACTAGAGTAAAAATTACCGGTAGCAGCGTATTCTGTAGCTATTATGCATCTAATAATAGTTCTATCTGAATAACTTGGTGATTCTGAGTATGAGTATTTGAGCGCTCAATAATCTTTATAGCTTAAGAATTTATCTATCAAAAATTATACAAAAGCTAAAGTCTTTTCTTACCATACGGATGAGATTTAATATCAAATCTAATAATATAAACACAATGTAGCATAACAATGACTTTCCACTCTGTAACAATCAGTTCTGATTGAAGTCATTTCTTCTAAACCTATTTCCCTCTTAAATAATTTACTGACACTGTATCTCAGACGTTCGTAACATTTTTACCTACGACCTATTTCTACAGATGGTAAAACCGCTTGAGTACAATAAATAAAAACAAGTAAAAGTTAAAATATTCTCGAAATACTCCTCTAATGATCCACGGCAGCTTGCTAAGTCTCCTTCTTCATAGTGAGAGTCTCGGTGGATGCAGCATCCGCCGGTTTTTTGGTTCCATGGACCTCAGCAACTTCCACTTCTTTGCCTTCTTGTCCTTCCTCTCCTTGCATGGCTGCTGCCATGATGGATCCTAGTGATTCCTTCAGCTTCTCACTAGCTTTTCGGAAAGTATCCGTAAGTTTTTCCTGTGAAAAAAAAAAAAAATATGAGTACTGTTGCGCTAATGCAACCTCGTGTTAATTTCCAAGATTGCAGCTACTATCGCCGCTTCTGCTTTTCCTTTAGCTTCTAGTCCTTCTCAGTTTCTACTTGTAAAATATTGTTACTGTTATAAACAGAAATACCCTGTATATGAAAAATACATGTACTTGTAAACACACTTATACGTACAGCCAAGCATGTCTATTTATCTGACTAACAATCAACATTGTCGAATTTTAATATTGCCCATTCTTAAATAGATGTTTAAAACGTTTGTTGTACATAAAACATTTGTTGCACATAGTACAGTCAGTCAACGGAAAGGGTCAACCCAAGGATAGCTACAGATTGTTACAACCTATCTGAGTCAGGACGCACTTCGAATAGAGTTTTAGAGCCTTCAAATTTGAGTACCAAGATTGTAGAGTCAGTTCCCGCATGATATTAGGAGGACTGAAAATATCAAATCTTTCATGACAATGAAAAGGCTCTTATTTTCTGAGTGTAAAGGTGCTGTGGATTTGGTTAATAAAATGGAGTATGCCGCATGTCATGAGGCAATGCATCCTATGGACATCAAAGCTGCTATACTTTCTAGGGCTTGAAGCTTTTCACCTTGCGTCGTCCTTCTTGGGAGAGTCAAGGTGCCTTTGGACTGGTTTCGTGACCATGATTATGGACACTCCTACAAGGGTTTTCATTTGGTTTTTGGTAAGAGTATGAGTTCAAGAAATCAATTGCTTTTAAGTCTCTTGGAATTAATTTTGGACAATAGATGAGACGTTTTTGCCTATTTTGAGTGAACTTGTTGGGCTTAATAGGCCTTATACTTTGGTTAAATAAAAACTTAAATCCATTAGAAAGAAAATTAAAACTTTATATGGCCAGAAAGGTAGTCCAGAACTTTTAGGAAAGAACAAGCATTCGTGCTGTTTCCACCGGAGGCTATTTTCATGTTCTATAAAATAGTTATTCATAGGTCAATGGTCTAAATCATCTTGTGAAAACTCCAGATATAAGACACAGTCCAGACAGTTATACCACAATAAGATGCTGAAACATTATGATAACAGCTCAGTGATATTGCAGTAGTAATTGATGGTCGATCTGTTGACTAGGGTTTTGAGGGTAAAGATTAGTTGCAGGATGGTGATGCCACCATTAAATTGGGAATAAATCCTTACAAGTTATCAAACTCTATGATTTCTGCAGAATTTTGGTTTAATAGTGTCTCATTAAGAAAATGGCTGTAATTGCATCACAAATATTGCAGTGAACATCATTTACCCACCCTGTAAATGCTTTTGCGTTTATGTAAAAAATTTTATTTAGAAAATATATGTTACGCAAGGCTACGTTGGGTGCACATCAGTTACTTTGTAAACTGATGTCGTGCTTCTGTTGAAAATTGATCTAGAAAATACACGTAAGGTGTGTTATGCAACACTAACATCATGGCACATCTATTTACTTTGCAAATTGCTGTCGTGCTTCTGATGAAGATTTACTTTAAAAATACACGTTGGGTAGGTTAAGCAAGTTTAACATTGCTGTGCTCTTTGTTTATTTGCTTCATAATTTGCCATCATGATTCTGTTGAATATGACATTTATATAAAATACACGTAAGGCTTGTTATGCAACGTGCGTTGTGGTGTACGTCGTTTACTTACTTTGAAAATTCCTGCCAACAGAAATGGAAATGATACTTATTAGCAATTCGAGATATGTACCAACAACTGTAAAGTTTTTTTTTCAGATATCTGAAGTTTGTATTGAATTAAAAATGAGTATAATATATTCAGAATGGAAAACGTTTAGCAATACATTAAGGATATATTTATTTCAATACAGGATCAGTTTAAAATGACTGCTTCTTGTTAGGCCAGGCAGCATATTTATTCATACTTAAATGGGTTTTAAGATTCTGACTCCAATGGTCGAGAGGATGTGGCAATTATGCTCTAACTTGTAATTCAAGTCTGAAGTGCAGAAAATTGCAAATGTTTTGTTCCCGTGATATGACTTCTTATTATGTGGGCTTTCGTTTTTGCAGAAGGTTTTTGCTCTGTTATACAGAATTTTTGGGCAGAATTTGGAGGGTCGACTGACAGGTGCTAGTTGCTGCATAGCTATTTAGGCGCTAAAGAAACACTAATATATAACCCTTACAATATCTGATGTGCAATTGACGGTCAAGATTACTGTTGCTATTCTAGAGACCCCAGGACTGGCTGTGAACCAACAGTAGAAATCTAAATGCTTTAGTAAATGGCTGTTTCCAGCGCGAGATCATGTTGTCCCTTTTTAGTGTGTCTCAGTTCCCATATAAAATAAACATGGAATATTCTCGAGACAGTCAGGAAAGGAATACAATAAGGAATTGGGTCAGCAATAAGACTAAGTCCATTTAAGTGTGGATTTTGGAGAAAAGTGACGACACCTTAAAACTTTCATTACTCACGCGCAGCAAGAGTAAACACGAGATCTGTTAAGCTATAAGGAACATTTATTTGCAGAATGTGTTTTTTGTGCCAAATGCAGTGGCTGACAATTTTACTGTTTTCTGACAGAAACAAAGACCGGAAAGAAAATAATAAACTCTCTCAGAATGATCAGCTTTCAAGATCTACTTCTAATGTAGACCAAAATGTTTGTGTGGTGTTAGTCCTAGGTGGTGTTTCTGACAATTCAATTTGAATTATTAGTAGCATATCTAGTAATAATTTGACGTACGTTCCAAGCTTGTAGCATTTTACAGACTGCTAAGGTTAATCTGTATAGAGCTTTACGCACTTTTAATGAAGCTACCATACCTTTTAATACTTGCCCAGTAGGTTGTACATAGGATGTGGGTAATTAAACATGAATGTGTATGATAAAACCTTTTCATATTTAGATTTGGGAGAAGTTATCACCCAATGAAAATTCCCTCAACTTTAATATTACTGTTCTATCCTTAAGATTCTTGTTATATTCAACATTCCTTTTTATCCTTACAGGTAGCTGTAACTTATTTCAGTGGATGATGGTTGTCGTTAGAAAATTATGGCGTTAAATAAATTTATTCAAATCAACAATTTAGTTATTCAAGAGTGTCTATTTCGTCGTGCGTTTTTGGGTTTATGGGCAGCTCCCTACAATAAAGAAAATAAAACACTCATGAACTGCTGCATATTATGTATATGGTAGGTTTAAATTTGCATAAATTTTGAAAATCAGAAATTGTAAGTTTTTGTGCAAATGAATCTGCTACAAATGCTCTTTTTTTCAGATTTAGTTTTGTTCAAGCCTAACGAAACTAAAGTTCTTTAATGATTGATAATAAATAGCTTTGCCACTGGAATCCGAGGGTACTAGAAATAAAATAAAATAGAAAAAAACGTTCCAGAAAATAGTTGGGATATCTAGAAGCTAACATGGATCTCAGTCTGAATGGACGATAAAGTGCTATTTGTAAGAGTTCAAAGCATTAGAGTATTAATAAGACTGTCTTAAAGGTTGGTCAGCCCTTCCCCTATCTTCTACATATTTCATTGTCCTGTTGTTGTTAATGTAGGGCTTTCACTAAGAAAAGGACTATTTTTTATTATTTGGCTGTAGAGAAGAGTGCACTGACAATTGGATGTTCTTAAGCCACCCTGAACTCTTTGTGTTGCAATTGATGTTTTCCTAGCAAATAATGGGATCATACAAGGTGGTGAAATTTGTCAAACTGATGTAAATGTATTAGTCTGGGTTAATGGCGATGATGAAAACTCAAATTTTGTTCTAATGTCTCTGACTTGTCCAATGGTTTTAATGCTACTGATGAAAATAGAATGTCATAGGGGGTGCATCTGAAGCCCCTGTCAAGCTTGGTAGTGAACTCTTCATTATTTTCTAAAAAATGTCCTAGTGTTTTTAGATATGGTTTCTATAATACACAGAAGCTGGATACTCCTAGGAGAGGGCTTGTATTTGAAATGAGCCCTCAAGGAAATAGAGGATGTGTGTATTTTTACTTTTTATCATTATATTTTTTCTATGTTGACTCATTCATTTCCGGTGTTTTTTAATTGCTTGTTTATCTTAACATTGTGTGCGATTATATTAATTTGAATTACTCTTTACTATTTTAATATAATATATGTAAACTTTATTTTAACCAGTATTTCACCATCAATTATGCTTGGTGACTTACTTTTCAAAATCTGTTGTAGCATAAGATTTTTCATATGAACATTTTCTCAACAACTTGTGACTCACTTAATCAAATCCTCTCAGTTTTCTATATTCGAATCAGTTTTATCGTTGTTGCAGGCCTACTTTGCGCTACATTTTTCGTGGGTCTGTAGCTAAAACCTTACCCATCTTCTTCATAATGATTGTAAATCATACTTTCTGCTAATCATTTTCGTAATAAATATATCCTACAAGACACCTTACTGTTTCCATACTAACCTGAATGATATTGATGCACATAGCAGTCAAAGCCAAACCAAAGACGAGGTAGAGGGTTGTTATCATCATGTAGGCCGGATGCTGAAAACAGGAATGCATTCACTTAATATTTTTCAAAACTTACCTCACATGGAAATATTTGTATTGGTTTCAAACCAGATGTGCATTACTAAAGCTAAAGTTTTCTCTCTAAGAAAGCTGTGATAGGAATGTCATTAATACTTCGCACGTGCTAACGAACAAACTCTCTTACCACTTCGACCATCTATTCGGTGTTTAACTGGATTATTTCATATTTTTATCAAAATTACAGCGAATAGATTTATAAGAATCAGAATACCATACAGAAGAAACGGATAGGAGCACGGTAATATAATATAGTTTACCATAAAAAATAATTTTCTTTTAAATTTTGATAACCATTTTCTATGAAGTCATAATGTCGATGGAGGACTAAAGCTTATACACCAGGTTCCCATTAGCGTTAAGATACAAAAGGAAATTGTGAATGAATTGAATAAAAACTTTTACAGGGCTTTCGGAAATTGAGGATACAAATTGAAATAGCTATAAATATATTTAGTTATTATTTAAATAACATGCATTTACAATAAGTTCTTAAAATTTTAAGTAGAAGAATTCCCAAATCGCAAATATCGGTATACCTATCAATGAATTTTCTGGTATATATGCTGGAATAATATGATTAGGAGCACTGAATTTATGGTAACTATTTTACGAAATACCAACAATATGATTATACTTTCCATAAAACAACGGAGCAGCAGTGGCGTAGCTGGCATTCCATCAGTGGGGGTCCCAATTGGGGCCAAGATATTTTTTGGGGGGACCAAAGAAAATTACACAAAACTAATGTGCCAGTTCTGTAATTAGCAAAGTATACTATTCTCGAATGTATATATCCACGTGAATGAAAGAAAATAATAGTATTAGTAATTAGTAAGCCTGTGTTTGAAATTATACAGCTCAATTTTCAATTATTTGCAACTCTTACTGTATGCAAATGTATCAAATACTGAAATGTAAATTTCCTCACAGCCTTATATTAAACACTAGCCTAATTTGTATTATCAAGTTTTAATTTTCAACTGTACTGTCATGTAAATACATCAAAATAGTGCATATCATCAGTAACACAAATGACTTATGACCCTTCAAAATCTCTTCAAAATTTCAACCTATCCCATTTCCTCTTCTTCATCTCCTCCCCCTGGAAATTAACTCTAAGCAGCAGTACCAAATTGCATCGCACTTATTCATTAGACATATAGCACAACTGTAAATAAACTAAAAATATTTTTGTATTAAGATGACAGTAGACATCGTCGTGATCAGCGTCTGGTAATGACTGTAAATATTCCACAGCACCTGTGTAGTACTGCGGCGTTTTTTAAACGTTGTGGTTAATTAAAAGTCGCTTTCGACCGTCGTAGGACATGATCGCGGGGCGAGAATATCTGCTTTTGACCACCAAAGGGTTAAAGTTTAATGACAAAGGGAATTTCAACCGGGGGGAGGGCAGTGGGGGGGCCAAGCATCTGACTGGGGGGCCCGGCCCCCATAGTGGCGCCACTGCGGAACAGTTGACAACCCCTACATTTGGAACTGTAACTTTAATGACGTAGGAATGCAAAGAACTTTGCTTCATTTTTCTATAGGCCTAGATTATGTTTCCTTAAAGTTGGTTAGATCATCCAAAATAATCCCAACAAATTCGTAAGAAAGATTTGACCAAGTACGATCAGCAAAGTAATCATGGTCCACTCACATGCGGGGGTGGGGGGGACACTAACTTTACCAATCATAAAAACAATAGAGAAGAGCTATTTATCACCTACGGAAGTATTTTACATACAAATGGGGATAAATAATATGCAAAGGACCAAAAAACCTTAATTAAGTTGAATTCATAACGATATTAACAAAAATTATTACAGGTGTTTTGTTAAAAGTACAAATAAGAATTTATATACAGTACCAATATTACTGTTAAAAAGTTATCTAAAAAAGTCGAAAGTATTCTCATGAAAAATATGTTTTTGAATGTATAATAACAACGCGACGTGATCCCGCACCTAGAGAATAAAAGTCATTCCAAAAACAGATAACGCTGGTAAAAGTAACAAAACATCACTGCGTCTAACTGTAGACTATTTGCTTACAAATGATGACCCTTGATGGCAAATCTGTTCTCTCTCTCTCTCTCTCTCTCTCTCTCTCTCTCTCTCTCTCTCTCTCTCTCTCTCTCATTATCTATATTTTCCCGATGATGGCTATCTGTATCTGAAGTGACTACAATAACTGTAGCTACTAAACTTGAATTGCTAACGGTGGGATGAGCGAATTTTAAGTGCCCTTGCTTACTATAATAATCAAAGCTATAGCCTTAGCGGAAGTGCTTGAAACAGCTGAAGCTCTATTTGAGTATCTTTATGTGCTTAGTGGTGAAACCTCGGAGTGACGATAGCAAAGAAAATGTGCTGAAAGAGATGGAAACTCATCAGTTAAAACAAAATAAGTTCTAATTATATTAAGATGTAAGCCTATTAGTCATAACTCCGCTGCCTCGTTTATTATACCTCAAATTCGTTTATTTGGAAATTTCACGTTTCCCAACTCTTTGATTCTCTTCCTATTTTCCGAATCATTTAAGTGTTTCGTTTCTAGAGCAAAGGGAATTCCAATGACATGTATTTTTTTAGTGAAAGTGCTTGATCTGGGTAACTAAGTCGGATTGTTTCATCACCGCAAGAAAAAAAATCTTTCAATAGACTAATTTTGTTCCTTCCTCGAATTCCAACAGGTTTTATTCTAACTCAGACTTCAGTCTGGAGAGGGTATTATAGAGAACCTCCAGAAATGTGGGCATTATCTGTTTAATATTCAAACCACATTTATGTTGCTTTTAACCACATAATACAAATGGAAACTTAGGGGTCATCAGAAGTCAGTATCTGAGAGATGTCATAACTATGGGCTGACAGTATTTTTCAAGGGCATAGATAAATATTAAATAAACATAAAACATATAAGGATATTCAATAATAATCTAAACATTAAGTAAACAACTAGAGGGTATTAAAAAGAACTAATTTTCCAGAAGCTCTACAGTTGTAGAACTTCTTGAAAATTAAAAACATTTACACATCTAAAAACCAAAGCCATGAACAACGTTGAGAATAAAAAAGAACCAACATCATTCGAGTGAGCAAACCATAAATAGCATTTCTAATGACTTGGAATGTTCGGGGTTAGGGTGGGCCCGTGATTTCAACAGTCCTCTTCTGCTGAGAGGGCAGCCACAGAATATGTTGAAAATACAACGAACCGATCTAGAAATGGTGCAATTTTTAATGTGGGTGTGTTTAAATACTTTTGGCAGATAATTTTGCGCAAAAATAAACAAGGGTAAAAGCAGAAATGCAAACAAAGAAAACCTCTAAAATGAGAGAGAGAGAGAGAGAGAGAGAGAGAGAGAGAGAGAGAGAGAGAGAGAGAGAGAGAGAGAGATGACTGAGGATAGATGGCGAGAGATGAGGAATTTGCCATGTGTGTGTGTGTAAAGCAGGAAACCAATTGGCCGTCAGATAAAGAGATTGGAAATGTAAAAATAATGGAAAAGAGAGAAGATGAAATTGCATCATGATTAAACAAAAACAAAAGTCAGAGAGAGAGAGAGAGAGAGAGAGAGAGAGAGAGAGAGAGAGAGAGAGAGAGAGAGAGAGAGAGAGAGAGAGAGAAATTTTCTAGATAACGAATTTCATTTCTCAAAGTAACAGCAAATTGTACAAAATTAACACAGCCCACACTATTGTCTTCTGGCCTACCTTTGAGTCCGATGCCTTAAAAATGAAAGAAAAGAAAAGAAGCACAAATGCATAAATAAAGCAAATTGCAACATCTAAAATCATGTATATGATGAGGTAAATACAAGATGGCCTGAAAAGGAATAGGAGTTCATTACAGCATTTTGAGCTATGAGGTAAGGTTAATATTTTGGAGGCCTTAGGTGCAATGGACAGGAAACTACTTTTTCGTTGAGATGATAAATCGACTAACTTCGTTTTAGCGTCAAATACGACTACAGATCATGTCTAAAGGAAGTTTAAATCAGTTTCGTATATCAATAATGTGTTAAATAAACAGGATTTTGACTAAATTAAAGAAAATCAAAATTCTGAGAAACCACAGCTTCGGGTCTACAATTACACCTAAAGTCTTTTTCAACCACACATGAAATCTGATGCATAATAAAATAAAAAATGATTTAATATATCAGTAATAATAATAACTACGTTTACTCGCGTTTTTAAAGAGACCCAAAATTCATGGAACTGTTAACGTTATCTCCACTGGAAAAATGTCCAACAGTAAAACTAAAGCATGTTTTGCCTAGAGAATGGAAATACACTAGTAAAGTATAAATGAAAATAAGCAAATCTGTATCTATTGTAAAGAGCAGCAATCGAGAAACAAGTTAGTAAAATCAAGGTAATTGGGCATAGATATTTAACTATTCATCACAGCCTTCCCTGAAGTCACAAGCATAATTATCCATAATATTTGTGATACCTGCTTCACAGTTTGACAGGAAGGATAATGAAAGCTCTGTAATATCTGAGAGTACGACACTGTGAAGTCTAGCAGATCTCAGTAACTCTATATACACAGGCCCTAGATGAGATAGCAAAGTCCCCTGCTTAAATAATATAAGGGAAGGTGCCCAAAGCAATATATCTTCCAATGATGGCATAAAGCATATACAAGATTGTGAAAAAGGGACTGTCGTTTTCAAGCAGTTATTCTTGGATCATAATGATCAAGGGACGCAGAAAGGGAACCGTTATTCCAACAGAGATAGAAAAAAAGGCAAGAGGCATAAATGACACAATCTTTGTAGCTACTGGAAGCTTCAAGATCAATACCTGCCTTTCTTGCGGCGTTAGATTATATAATTTCTAGTGCTACAGAAAGTATCCTTGAAGGTGACGGTAACACCAAGTACTGCAAAATGTTCATTAATCGGGAGCACAATTGGAGACCAGCTAATCAGTAGGCTAGGATTTGTTAGAGTTTAGCCCTTCTTTCCTTTAAGTAGGAAATATATACTGTACTCGTGCAATGGAGAAACTATTCTCGTGTCTTAAGTACATTACCAATAAATGATAAGGATTCCTTTTCCAATACTATATTAAGGAAATATTGGTCACAAACACCCCAAAACAAAGCAACTGACCCTCAGGACAAAATCCCTTTTGTCCATGTTAAAATTACATTCAAAATAAGAAACATTTCAATGACAGGTGGACAGAATCTATAAGTTATAAGAACATTTTTTACAAATCAAATCACCGAATAAAATATTCGGAATTTTCCTTTCCATTGCATGAAAATATATTTCAAACAAAACCTGTAAAGTGAGCGATAGAAACTACTCTTTTGTCATGCAAAGAATACAATCCTGCGAGTAACTCGTACGGGAGACAGTTTTACACCGCTATCACAGCAGAAATATGTTGCAAATTAAATAAATGAGATAAAGAATGGAAATAAGATATCTTTAACACATTTCAGTGAAAGGAGATGTTCTTTATACCAGGATATCAATGAAAAGACTGAATAAAGTTAGCTTTCATTATGGAAGAAATACATTCTACAAACAAATGTCTTGGAAATGAGAGGCAAAGGGTCTGTTTCTATGAAGGAAGATATTCATTGCTAGTCATTTCAAGGAGAAGCAGAAATTCCTTCTTCACAGAGCAAGAAGCCCAATCCGAAGTAAATGAAAACAGACAGATACTCTTTTCCATCGTTTAAAAAAACTTCTCAATAAAGCTACCGAAAAGAGAGGCAGAGATTCTCTTTTTCACAGAGGGAGATAATATTTCAAAATCTCTTCAAGTCATGCAAGGATTCCACTAACCATTATCACTCAAACGGGAGATAAGAGCTAACTTCTCACTCTGGAAGAAATGCATTCAACGAGAAGTATTGAAAAGAATGACATTGCTCCCAGGGAACAACCAAAATGGAGAAATGAAGTTCATTCTCCACTTTATAAGTCGTCTTAGACGGACGTCGAAGTACACAGAATATGTTAGGATTTGAAAAGAGAGGATTACAGGTTCACGTGGGCTTGGAAAGACTGCATCTAAGGTTTAAGCCTTAATGCTGTATCTTTATTGTCATTTCTTTCTGTTTCCTGTTCTTTATCTTTCACCCTTAATGAAGCTTTTGTTCCCTATAATGTATTGTTCTTCAATCCACACTCATCTAATTTAGAACCTAATTATGTGCTTAATTGAGGGCTGATCAGGTGATATGGTAAAAAACCATTTGTGTAGTAAATTCTAAAATACCATTCAATAATGGCAATCGTACGGGTAAATTCTGTAATAACAGGTAAACGAATTCCACTAATATTCAGCAGCTTTACTGAGCAAAGCTTTCAATTTTATAGTCAAAACAGGGAAAACAATAGCTGGAATATGCTAGGGCTCAAATCCATATTAAACATATTTTGAAAAATCGACCTAATCTAACTATTTACCTTCGGGACGAGATCACCGAAACCGATTGTCGTCATGGAAATGAAGATGAAGTAGAAAGCAGTGAAGTAAGTCCAGTCTTCTTCCCATCTGCAAAAATAAGGATAAAATGAAGGAATTTTTACTTCTGTAACGTAAAATTCAACATTTGCATCAGTAACAACTAGGTTATTTGCAGTACTTATTGTACGAAGAACATAACAATAAAGATCGTACATGCTTAACATCAACAACAACAATGAAATACAAATTGATATGTATGAAAAAAATGAGATATTAAAATACACACTCAACTCTCTCTCTCTCTCTCTCTCTCTCTCTCTCTCTCTCTCTCTCTCTCTCTCTCTCTCTCTCTATATATATATATATATATATATATATATATATATATATATATATATATATATATATACATACATACAGTATTATGGAATTTTCCTACTCAGGAGTGGCTACTGAAAAAAAAGCACAAAGTTCACTGCCGCATTCACACTTCAACTTTAGAACCGTGGGTGACCTCCTTAGTAGGAAACAGCCACGTAAAATAAGTCTAATCCTTCGGGCCAGCCCTAGGAGAGCTGTTAATCAGCTTAGTGGTCTGGTTAAACTAAGGTATACTTAACTTTTTACACAATAGCAGTTGCTTCACACAACTAAAAAGATGGTTCATCAAGAGTCAAAACCCCTACACACTGTGTCGTTCATTGCTTACTTTGCACGCACTCGCGCTTACTGGATTTTAATGCCTATTCTTGCCAATACCTCATTCACCCCATCTTTCCAACACTTCCGAGTGATACGCTGTTGTCCTCCATCCTTTTCACCCAGCCAATCCTCTCAAAACACACTGGTCCATCCGTTCACCTGAACGAACCTTTTTACTAATATTTGTCTCCAAGTCTAACTATTTCTTACCGTTTCTTACTTCTTACCAACGCATACATATGGTGCTAAGAACTCATCTCAAGAGCTTGCATCAATCTTCCTTGTGTAGTAATATATATATATATATATATATATATATATATATATATATATATATATATATATATATATATATATATTATAAAGTGTTCACTAATACGAACCACAAACACTTAATATCAAATTCATTATATCTTGGTTATGATAAACACCCAAAGTAAGCTATGGTGGATTCGAACCTGAGCCTTTGGTTCAGACACAGCGATAAACAGTAGACTTTGATCATTCGGCTATCAAAAGTTGATAACGACTCTGCTCCAGATGTTCTTGTCGAATTCAGGTTCTTTTCTTAGGATCGATGCCAACCCTTCTCCTCTAAGATGGCTGATTTGTAATTATGAAGTTTCGTTACTTACACACGCTCGATATTTTTATATTCATCAGCATTGGGCCATAAATGCCATTCAGTATCAAGTTCATACAACTTCGAAATAACTTGTACCTAAGGAAATTGCAACTGATATGCACATCTTCCCTGACCATGATTCGATATTAAATGATAATTGTAGATTATATTTAGTCAATATATTAAGGTCAGGCGTGTATATGTGATATAAATTCATAATTAGCTATGTTGGTGGGAAGAGGTAGGCTCGATTCTAGGTACAGATCCTGAATGCAAAAGGAATATGTATAGCAGAGCCTGTATTAATTCAAATTTCTCTTGACAGAATCAAGGCAAGCAAAAATCCCAATTCTTTTAAATAACGCCGAATTTTATTGATCAATTCTCTTCATGAACTAGCCAGACTACCAGAATGAACAATAAAGTGACCGATTACTAAAATGAAACAGCATTACTATATATAAAGTATAACAGAATCTTAACTCTAGATATTAGTCCAGTTTCCACATTTACTTTGCTATCCTTCTTTATTTAAATTGCTTGAAAGCAGTCAGACAATTCTCTCACCCTCGCTTTGCTTTTTCATCCACTTCCTTTGTCCCTGTTACCTGACAAGCCTGTTCTCATCCCTCGCAGGTAGGCACATTTGCAGATATGAAAATAATCCAGAACCTCCGTGTTCGTGAAAAAGGTGAGGGAAATATTGGTTAAAGTAGGAATATTTCATAAGGCTGGAGCCTTGCCGGAGGCCGCATCAGGTGAAGGTGAAATTGGATAAACAAGATGAAAATGGAAAATATGGCACGGAAGGCAATAAATATCTTTCTCAAAGTCAACGTCTCTCTCTCTCTCTCTCTCTCTCTGTGTAAAGTATACACACGCATACATAAGTATATACATGTATGTGTGCATGTATGTCTGTATACACACACAATATTAATGTCTATACACACACACACGATATTATAATATATATATATATATATATATATATATATATATATATATATATATATATATATATATATATATATATACACACCTAAATCAAATGCATCTCACTTTGGAAGAAAGTCGAAATATTAAAAAAATTACTTTTAAAAATCCCAAGCCATTTTAATCCTATTTCAAGTTGCTGACATCCATCCTCCTTTAAAGAAAAATCAACAACGCATCTGTAAAACCCTGTGTCCATCCATGTATTTTGACATATATATATATATATATATATATATATATATATATATATATATATATATATATATATATATATATATATATATATATATATATATATATATATATAACATTATATGTGTGTATTATATATAAATATATGTATATATATAATATTATATATATATATATATATATATATATATATATATATATATATATATATATATATATATATATATATATATATATATATATATATATATATATATATACACACAGAATATATGCATAGTAAGGAGCCCTGAAATTAGATTATGGAACCCAATCTCTCTCTCTCTCTCTCTCTCTCTCTCTCTCTCTCTCCGTTAAAAATTGGGAGTAGGAATTTGGGTCAGTATTAAATGCATATCTCACGGAATAAAAAAAAAAAAAAAAAAAACACCGTGCGCAAAAATCCGAAGCCTTCCCGGCCTTATCTCATGTGCTGGACATCCATCCCCCTTTAAAAATAATTCACCAGCGCATCTATAAAATCGGGTGTTCATCCGTGTATCCTGACACCACAAAAACGGTGCTGGGAGCTTTTGAATTACGAGTGTAATTAAACCCATCTGCTCTTTTAAGGAGTCTAAATCGTCCAGAACTGTCATAGCTTTTTTTATTCATGCTATGAATTTCATTTCGGCTGTTGGCAGAGTACATAAAAAATTATAATAAATTAGGAGAGAGCCCATAATTTTTTCAGGCTTCAGTTATATATCCATGAGAAAAACCTTTTACGTAGATAAGTTTATGTTTTTGAAATGGTTCTAAAACTCTGGCGTGAAAAGAAAATATTAACATTTAACATTCGACACAGACAATACAAAATTCTAATGCATGAAAGTGTTATTATTGCATTACATAACCTAATAAAAGCATTTTGAAGTCATCGATGATAACAAACCCTTTGTTTGTCTTAAAAGTAATAATAATATAATGATGTTCAAATAATAAAGTATTGGAGGAATTCATGAGCAAAAGGTTTTTTACAGACTGGAAGGGGTAAAATACCCTGCCCACCAAAAGCTAAAAGTTTCATCATCAGAAGTTACTTTTTATGCGCTCTGAAAAAGATTCTGGAGACCAGAGAATTACTTCCATATTTTCAGGGATTTAGAAAAAAAAAAAATGAAAATTTTGGTTTTTAGGCTGACCTGTAACCATGAAAAATAGTGCAAGGTAAACGACTCTATGAGAAAATAGTCACCAACCCAAATGTCCCCATCTGCTAAGCTTCATTAAAATCTGAAACATTTAAATGAGAAATATGAAAGCCACGGGAAAAAGCCAAGCGTGGCACACCAGACAGAAATGATATAGTAAAAATGCAACGGTTTTTGAGGATGTATGGTATAGAAGATAAGAAGTTTTTGAGAGCAATTAAAAGTTTTTATGATGAAGATATGAAAGTAAAAATATGCAGACGAGAGAGAACCTTGATTTATGCAAAAGTGGGTCTGAGGCAAGGCTGTAATGTGTCTCCTTAGCTGTCATTTCTGTAGGGGTAAGTTGATGCGATAATCGAAATTAGACGTACGTGCAAAGAATAAGCCTAAGGGTCCAAGCGTATCAGTGGCTAGAGGTGGACCTCCAGGTTCTGGCAAACCAACAAGACTATGATGGTAATTAGGTTAAAGAAATATACTCGGACACGAATAGTGCTGAAATACGAACTTTGAAAAAAAAATGAACATATACATCAAGGCTGGAGTACGGGTTGATTGAGATAATTATTACTTTTCTTATGCTGAATTTAACAATATAAGTTTATGCACACAACGAGACAATTCTAAAAATACCACCCCAGCCGCAGACAGTTCTTACATTCAGTTTGATTCATAATGGCAATGACTTCTGTTTACTCCTCTCTCGCAGGTAATACCTTACTCTTGATAAACCTCTAAAATAAAAACGAACATCTTACATGGTATATATGACGCAACCGATCAGAATGTAGAGGAGGAGAATCAAGAGAGCCAACGATATGGGAAGGTTAAAGTTGTCGTCAATGACGGTCTCGTCCTCAGCCTCCTCTTCGCCGCCTGATCCGCACACCTTACTGCACAGGCCGCTCACCTTTCTGTAACAAGCCTGAAACATAAAGAACCAGTCAAGGCCCGTTACAGCAAAGATGAAATTGTGTTATACAGAGATTTTTTTGCGGTTGTGATTGGCACTGTGAATAAATTTGCCAAAAATTGTAGCAAAATAAATCTCATCATGTTAGCAGCAGAAATTATGCATACATGTGCATAATATATATATATATATATATATATATATATATATATATATATATATATATATATATATATATATATATATATACACATATATATCTACATATACAGTATACATATATGTGTATATATACATATATATATATACGTATATATTCATATATATATATATATATATATATATATATATATATATATATATATATATATATATATATATATGTTATATATATATATATATATATATATATATATATATATATATATATATATATATATATAATATAATATATATACTATATGGAATTCACTATACCTTGGGAATAAATTACATCCCAGGGAATATAACTGACAAGTGCTTCTGCAACAGCTAAGATTCAAACCATGGTCTTGTTTATCCTACTCTTTGAAGAATTTAAATCTAAAAAACACTTGAATTTTGCATTCACAAATTGAAAATTGGTATATTAATTGAATTCTTACATAACTGATAAATTTCTTTATTCTTAACCTAAAATTGCGCGGTCTTTGAAGAGTTCTTTACGCATATGATAAACTAAAATCATTAGATTTTCCCAACTCTGTGATTCTCATTCATATTAAGAGGCCAAATCTTTTTATCCTTTACGAGTGCACCTCCCACAGAAAATCTAGAAAATTGACAAGTGGCTCGTCATACACCCACCCGCCCTCTCTCTCTCTCTCTCCTCTCTCTCTCTCTCTCTCTCTCTCTCTCTCTCTGAACCACGTCTTTGCTAGATAAACATATTACAGCCTGACAGGTTGACACAATTTATCTTTGAGGCGAATTTGGAATTTATTTAAAAAAGAATCGTGGAGAATTTACCCTTAAGTTCTTAATGCTATCAATAAAACTACTGGACAAAGTTGGACTAATTTGATATTTTCATTTTATCTTATGCTTAATGACTTTTATTTTGAAAAATGTGCAACTTATATTTGCAAATAAGGAAGTTTAACCACACTAAGATTTTCTTGCATTTTAAATACTGCGAATGGTTTCAAAAGAATCACATGGCTCTAAAATATAAACATTTTGATAAAGAGGTAGATAGCATGTTGAAGTTCGAGATTCTTCACATACAGATATTGGCGTAGTATTTAATAATTTCATTTGACAGTGTTCACTGTCATCGTCTTTCTATATTACAGTAAAGTACACACTATTATCACCGTTCTGCAGCATCTCACTCTTACAATCTGAACAACTCCTGGTGTCTATCCATTCTTCAGCGTTTTCAATCCTCCTTACATTCCACAAGAGTCATTTCCACGAGAGCCCTCAAATCTACATCGATCCTTTCTAATCCTGCGTCGTTCAGCTCTGACTCTCTTCTAATTTTCCTCATTCAATAAACTCTCAATACTCACTTCATCGACTCAAAGACTTCAATCGCTTCAGTTACCTTTTCTCCATTTGCACATCTCAGATATGAGATCCTTTTGCTCTTTCATGCTTGTATCTTTTTTTAAATATTTCTCTCTCTCTCTCTCTCTCTCTCTCTCTCTCTCTCTCTCTCTCTCTCTCTCTCTCTCTCTCTCCTAACCTACTAATACCCATTCATCTGCACATCTATCTATCTATCTATCTATCTATCTATCTATCTATCTATCTATCTATCTATCTATCTATCTAATTATCTATTTATATCTATATATATGTATTTATATATATACACATACAAATATATATATATATACTATATATATGTATATGTATATATACTATATATATATATATATAATATATATATATATATATATATATATATATATATATATATATATATATATATATATATATATATATATATATATATATATATATATATATATATGTATATATGTAAAATGTGACCAGTAGATTCCTCACACACACACACACATGCACACACACACATATATATATATATATATATATATATATATATATATATATATATATATATATATATATATATATATATATATATAAGCATACACACACCCACACATATATACTGTATACATATACACATATGAGTGAGAGAGAAAGATACACAAGTCTTATATATATGGCATACATACAATATGAACATTATAAACATCCTTATCATAAATTTATCTTTGAAAAAGTGACCTTTTCCAAACGATTGCAGCCCTTCCGGAAGAAAAGGTAAAATTAAGTTTTAAACCACGTCGCTCGGGAAGTATCAGAAAGCATTACCTCACATACGTAAATGAAACATATGGAATTTAATGTTTCATTCACAGTTATCTGTAATGTGTCCATCATGTAGATGGATACCTTTCAACTAATGCAATAGCAATAATATAAAGGAAAGTTCAGGAAATAGTTTATTTTTGGAACGGATAACGTAAGTAAGGTTGAATGGTTCCAGGGTAAATGCATGCCGACTAAAAGTCACGAAATTTCTGTGGCACCTTCTGCGACAACAGCTGGTTAGTTCAATTTTTCTCTTACTCACTCCTCACAACTTTAATTTTCTTTGAGTTTACATACATTTATTCTCACCATTAGTCAAAACCCAAAGGCTCCTATGAAAACAGTTGGTTCATTCAATTTTTCGCTCATTTACTATTCACACCTTTAATTTTCTTAGAGTTTAAATACATTTATTCTCCCCATTAGCTAAAGACCACAGTCAAATAGTTTTTATAGAAATAATTTGCCAAGGGCACGAGTTTCAAGCTTTAGTGGTCACAGAGAATAGCAAATTGTTCCGACCCTCCATTTGCACTGCTACCTAATTTAATTTCTTTCCATCTGCATTTTGGACTGTTGTCCGTTTCTCATGCATCTGTATGCAGCTTTATTATGTCTCTTATAAAGCAATATAAATCATAATAAAATGACGGATGTTTTTTGGTGAATGTTATTTCAAATGTCAGAAAGAGTTTAAGGGAAATAAAAATCAGATAAAAAATGCGCCGAAGTTACTTCGGCGCAATCGAGTTTTCTGCACAGCGTATAACGCTGTATAAAACTATCAGCTACGACCTACCAACGCTCAGTTACTCCCCAGCTACGGTCGAGTAAGCGTACGTCGCACACCTCCGGAGAGCGCTGCCAGACGCACGATCCACGGCTGAACTTAACTTTAAATAAGATAAAACAAAAACAAAAAAAAACTCCTGAGGCTAGAGGGTTGCAATCTGGAAAGTTTGATGATTGGAGAGTGGATGATCAACCTACCAATTTGCAGCCCTGTAGCCTCATTAATTTTTAAGATCTGAGGGCGGACAGACAAAGCCGTTACAATAGTTTTCTTTTACAGAAAACTAAAAGGAGGGAGTGGGGACGTCTTCTCTCCCTATTCTCCATTTGTTCTTGGAAACAACAGAAATTAGATTTAATTCAACAATGGAATATCCTGGGACAATTCGTACTACAGTATATCAACATTGTGGAGATTCTCAGTTGGTACTGGGGACCACCTCAGTCGCTCTCCATTAAGCTGCTCCCGTAATGCCAGTGCTCTTGAATTTACAATGTCTGTTTTCTCTTTGAGGCTACATATCCATGGTACGTTCTGTCTGTCTGTCTGTCTGTATTTCGCTTTATGACAATATTTCAACCATTTTCGTATTCTCCTTATAACTGAAATTATTCTTATGTATTCATTTTTGCAATAAATCTCGATAAAACGAAATGCAATGGAATTTCTTTTAACTCCTATCGAACGCACGACTTTGAATTTTTTTTTAATTTTTCCTCCATTTGATAGGATAAACAAAACAAAAGACAATATCTCTTATCTGGATCTGATTTATGAAAGAAAGGAAAAAGTATAAATAGATTAGTCTCTCTAAGAATTGAGAAATAAGTTTAAGAGGACATCTTAGAAGTATGCGCTCATCACTCTTAATCTTCTACTTAGTACTGTGGTGAGAATAGAAGTGCTTCTTTAATATCGACGGTTTTTATGTAAGTTTTAAGAAAATATCAAAATTTAAAGCAATCTAGCATCCTATTCCGACGGACTCTATGAGGTTACTCAGCTTATTTTTATTCGATAACGCTTCCAAGCAAAAGCCCCTTTAAGGAGTTTTATTTCCAAAATTTTACTCAGCATGAAAAACTAATATATTCTTGGGATCAGAAGCTTCATTGAGAGTACTGGGATAACTCGTATTTTCAGCTAGCTTATCCCTGGGTCACAGGCTCATACTTTTATTAATCAGAGAGGGATTAGGGAAGAAACACTTTGAGAGAAAATTTGGAGTGGATTAACATAATACTGGCATAGAGCACAATGAATTGCTGGTCATCTCTTGTATAGTGTTAAAAAACACGCTGATCAAAAAAAGTGAAGTAGGTGAAAGCTTTCCCTGAGTAGGTGGCGACCAGTGTTATAAAACATGGAGGACGCTATAGGGACTGATAATGTATTCTGGAAGGATTTTATGGAAGGAATGAGAATAAGCTGAAAAGTTTGATGGCACTTCATGATGATTTCTTGGAGGGTTTACGAAGCGGTTCATGTTAATGGAAAATAATATTAACAACATAGTGTTAATTAGTGGCCTATGGCTTTTGAATGGAGAAGGACAGTGATCAAGCTGGAAAAATCTGGTCTCTAATGTCATTCAATTTCAGGTCTTTAGTTGTGTCAGTGCAATGCGCCTTTTAGTGCAACCAGCAATGAGCGGTTTTAGATATTTATGGTTCCTTACCATGCGAATATATACAAAAACTTTGGTTATCTATTATTCATCTCTGTGAGGAAGTACTTTATCCTTTTTACCAAATGTCACTGGTTCTTCCTTGAAGGTTGTGCCATATCTGAGCTTTTCCTTACTGGTCCTCATTATCAGCAGTGGTCTAAATATATAGTCTCTATTTTGCTATGAATGCTCTCCCATGTCATGCACTCTCAATATTCAGTATTAAATGCAAGTTGACAGTACTATTCTGTTCACATAAGCAGACATAGTAAAAGGTTTACGACTCACTTATTCACCTTTAACGTTCGAGTTAGATGCAGTTAGACAGTGGGTCTTTTCTTCCTACACAAGTAAGGTATTACAAGGACGAAGTTTTTAGAAGATCCAGCGGAGCCTCAAAATTCCCGCTGACGATAACAATATATCATCAATATATCTGTCTTAGATACCAGGTCTCAGATGCCAAAAAATAACCCTCTCCACATGGTGGCTAACAGGGCTCTACAAGGATATCCCATTATTATATCATCTACTTGGGGGAAAACGTCCCATCTGTGTGGCAGAAGGGAATGCCTCTTACGTGCAAGATAAAAGCACTTTCTTACACTTATGTTTAGAAACTTTAAGTGGCCAACAGCCAACTTGCAGACCTCATTCGGCACCATATTAATGATGATTGGTTAGTTTAGATTAAGCTGGTAAGTGGTGATATCAAGTAAGAGGCCTGGTGTCGACCTTTGGACTCTGTCCAGTCAACAGAGGTAACTAAGTTAGCGGTTTCAAAATTATTAGAGCTCCTCATAATGTCTCCGTATCTATTGTTGTGAAGTTGCCCGGTCGGATCGCTGGGCCATGACAGTGGCACTGTAATCACACATGTAGTTTACAAATACCCTAGTAAATGCCTTAGCTGCATTAAATGAGAGAGATATCACTAAGGATAAAGGCTCTTCAAAGGACAACAGAATTTTTCAATCATCACTGTGCCAAAACAATTCCAGGAGAATTTAAAGCAAAACTAGCGTCATTTGCTGCACCCACAACCAATTAACTTCTCTGGAGTCTTTCACCAAGAGCTTTGAATTTCTGACGTTACAGTTTCTCCTTTAAGAGGGGTTCAAATACAGCCAGTTTTGCATTATATCTTAAAAAAAAAAAAAAAACTAGCTTCAAGTCACGCAGCTTCATTTCTTAATCAACCTTGAGATCACATTTTCAATTCGAGTTCTCGTTACCTAACAAAAAGTGCATTTTTCCACTCCAACTTCGAGTTCGGGTTATACGCGAAATTGACGATGGGGATAAATCCGGGTCCTTGGAATATGCCGATTCCGTCTCCCGAATGGTGGATGATCAATGTAATGGAACCGCTGAAACCACATGAAAGAGGAAATCTCAGGCCCTTCCCCCAGTGCCCTGGAAGACTTCTCCCTCTCCCCCCTCCCTCCTTTTTTCTTCTCCCAGCCTCTAGATCTAAATGCCGTAAAAGGTATCACAACCGGGACGGTTCTCGTGGAAGAGAAATGGACCGGAAGGAAAAGGGAAACTCCTTCAAACGTAAAAGACTTTCCTCACGCATGAATGCTAATTTGCTTGCAGGATTCGATGTCGACGATAAAATGAAATAAGAAATTCAAGCTGGTCTGAATCTTTTAGTTTATTACTCCATTTCATATTTTCTATCATTTAATACCAAACTGCGGCATTTTTCCCCTAATTCTTTTCATCCCTGATTTCTGGAATATTGGTTCATTTAACTGACAGACCTATCGCTGTCTTTGGGTTAGACCCACTCTCCTTGTCCTTCTTTTCCTGTTTGCTTTCAGGTCTGTGCATTAGTTTTGGATTTTTATGAAAATACGTATAAGTAATGATACATCTGGTGTTACCTTTGTACTTAAAAAAAATTATAGATGGTATTAATCCGAGATGGAATTGGGCTTACTAAAGGTAACCTGAACAAAAAATTCAAATGTTGTGCAGTAAAATATTCTTTTTAGAAGCAAAGACAATCTACAAGGTTAAAAATAGTATGGAAATGATGATATACATAGATATATATAAATATATATATATATATATATATATATATATATATATATATATATTCTTATATATTTATATATTCATATATATATGTATATACCATATATTTCGGGCACTTGTATATATATACATATACTATATCTATATATATATAAATATATATATATAATATATATATATATATATATATATATATATATATATATAAAAGCTTTCATGTATTACGTATTACGTACACCCAGAAGATGCTTAAGCAATACATGAAAGCTCTTGATACCTAAGTCTTTAATTTTCTCCTTTACAGACGTTTTCTACGAATATATTTGTCAAGTGTGATTTTCGGACTTAAAAAAAAAGAAAAATTATACATTAGTAGGTTTTGAAATGGATGATATACATACATATTCATATACTAAAAATATGTATACATATACATATATATAATATATATATATATTATATATATATATCTACATATATCATCCATTCCAAAACCTACTAATATGAAATTAATCATAGAAATGGTCGGCATTTAACATTTGCGTTTTAAAACGTGAAAGAAAGATATGGTTACCTGAACAGAATAAGAAAGTGCCAGAAAATACGACTACCTGAACCACTTTTAACTAAAATACCGTTTTGTTTTCTTACCGTCAGACAACATGGCTTACTCTCCTCTTCAGCGTCACTGTCTTCTTCACTGCATCTCGCATCACAGGTTTTGACCTTGTGGGACTGTCTCCTGTGGCCTGGTTCCTCGTCCTGCTTGTCAAATTCACCTGACATGGACTCGGGTAAGGCTAAAGGAGGCGTTGGAGAGGTGACCGTTGTCGTCTAATGTTAGCGTGTAAAGAGGCCGTGTAATAAGGCGTTGGTTAGCTGTCAGTAGTAGATTATCAATGTTAGCGCCTACAAAATGTTAAAAAAACTCATATAAGGGATGTTAAACTGGTTAAAGAATAAATAAAAGGAAAAGGAGCAAGCCTAGGGCAGAAAAAGGGAGTATTCTCATATCTGCAATCTCGAGTGGCTCTTCATCCACCAAAGAAAACGACCTCGTTGAGTTACATAACACTTGGGGAGTAAGACGCGTAATTTCTAGTGGCCTACTTTGCCACTTACGTCACTATCGACTTTCCAGAGGGTCTCTGCCCTCTTCTTAACAATACCATAAATAGAAGAGCTATTGGAGGTCCTTCAAATCCTCCTTTAATAGCTGCCCTAGGGGCCCCTCTAAAGTAAATGAGCCCGATCAATAGACTTCATCAGGCGTCAATACCCTCCAAGAAGAGGAAGACCCTTTTGATCTACTTACCTTGACCTTCTGCATAGCCTTTGTCTTCCTGAACCTGCGGCAAGTTGCCGTTCGATAGACTCTTCTGACGAAGACGAAAAGCGCCTTCAGCAGTCGGGTGAAGAGTTTGCCGAAGTCCGCCATCAGGATGAGGAATATTGGGATGCCAAGGATTGCGTAGACGATGGTCAGCGCCCTTCCGGCGTTTGTACTTGGGTAAATGTGGCCATATCCTGTGGAGGTAAAATATGGCTGTATCAGAAGCTACGCCTTTCCCAAGATAATCAGAAATAAATACGTACCATAATCAATGTGCTATGCTAGGTAGAACTTATCTGACACTAATAGTTCTTAAGGGTCCACAACAGTATAATTGTTAAAGACTCGACTGAAAATGAACCCAAAGAATGGTTCGAAAGCTTTTGTAAAATTCTACTCGAGCATTTAACAATTATATTACTGTGGATCCTTTAGAACGTTTATGACCTCTCGTGATAGTGAGTTTTTTGCCAACAAAACAGAGCTTTGGTAAACTCAATACGTTTGCGTAAAATGCAAATCAGCATATGCTCGCCTTATTATAATAATTTTCAGGATCATGAGCATCTTTACTCTGCTGTACTCCAGTTTTCAACTACTAGTAGCCGGCAAAGCATTTCGTCTATGTCATAACTAACTCCTTTCATCTCTTTTAATTGTATGATAATAAAAACAAGAAATTTAATACACCTAATGGTTAAAAAAATGAAAAATTTCAAGATGTGTGATCTAAGATGGAAAATATAAAACATTCAGCCTTCGATGTAGAAAGATAAAATAGTACGTTTAATGTTGTAGAAAAGGGAATTTATATAGATGGTGAAAATAAATGGCTGTTATAACGCAATCTCTCAAATTGAATTCCATTGATTCATGACATGAAAATGTATTTCATTTGAAGAAATATAGCTCTCAGAAACGAAATGCATTACCCCTTATTATGAAGAAGCGAAATGCTTTCTGCTAAGTCAGAGAAGTATATCGCTTATGATAGTGATGAAAAAAGGAACGAATAATCCTTATAACATAACCCAGAAGGAAATTTAATGCTTCCGACTGTGTACGAGAAATTTATTGCCCTTCTCGAAAGGAAAAGTAATGTCACAAATTGCGCAAGAAAGACGGATATGAAAGCGCTTACTGGACGTAAAGGAAATGAATTTTAAAATCTTTGTAAGTTAATAAGGCATAACATTTAGTATCTTTGATTATTGGGATTGTGAGAACATTGCAATGGGTGGGACAAAATGAAACAATATGACATCGTGAACAAAAATCTATAGGCTCTGACAAGCCAGGATACAAAACGGAAGTGGAAATGTTACCTCTGGTAGTACAGGAATATATAACTTTTTATGGTGCTAAAAGGAAAAAGTTACCTCTTATTGTGTCGAAAGGAAAAGAATGACCACTGATGCTGCTGCAGAAAGTCTTACCTTGGATGCTGAAGAGAGGAATCGTTCTATCCATGTAGGAAAAATTATGGACAACCTTCTATGGTGGAATCTTGTGCCCCTACTTAAGTGACACTGGAGATATTTTATTCATTTACTTCCTTTTCGTGAACCTCTACGATAAAAATATAATTTTACTGCAATTACCTTCCTACTTCCAAACCAACAATAGTAATTTTCATGACGATTTCATATTCTTTTTTTATAGTTATGCCTCTCAGGTTTCCTCAGCCATTTTTTATTCCTCGACCTCAACTCCCATCTACTTTATTCACTACTCAGTAGAGTTTTCTTTATTAGTTTGTGAAATTTGATAGCTGAGAGATTATTTTTTTTTTTTCAATTCAATCAGTTCATCTTTATACACTAGCTGGTATTTCAATTTACCTTGTAAGGCATCTATGAACCCTTAAATTCATAATCATAATAGCAAGTTGATCTTCTCCTCATTTGTTAACTTGTTAATTTTTTCTATTAAAGTGAAATCATACTAAACTCTCACTTAATCTGGAAACCAGTTCTATAATACGGTGATCTTATTACCCCCGTTTTGTCTTTCCTCTACAAATACTAAAGGGTCTGAATTGTTGAATGATGATAAGTCATGTTATTTTTTTTTTTTTTATTGTGTGTCCTAATATTCATTTTTTTTAAACTTCATGAACTTCTTCATACACACTCTACTGGTTTACTGATACCTCATTCTAGCTAACAATGGAAATAATAACGGGGTCATCATCAATCGTAAAAATGAAATTCATATGGAGTAAGAAGATAAAAAAGAATAAGAAAAAACCCGTGCAACTTAACCTGAAACCGTTTCTGAAGGGCTACGTACCAATCGATGTCGTCACGGTCAGCATATAAACAAAACTGTTGAGTATCCCCCAGTCGCAAGGTCCAGAGTCCCTGGGCTGGCAGCCATGAAGATCCAGCGAATCTTCATTCACTTGTTTGACCTTTTCCATGGCCACAGTCTTCCACTCCTCCTCTGACATCGTGGAGGCGGCCAGCCACAGATCCTCCACAACCTGGGTCTCCTTCTGCAGGATCAGGTCGCTGACATCCTGGTCGTCGACGTCCCTCTGGGCTATCAGCTCCTCCTGGTGAGCCCCCTCAATATAATTGAAGGACACGGCGCAGATCAGGCAGAAAATGCAGAAGAGTAGGAAGGCTGACACGCAGTACTCAGCCTCGCGTCGGATTTTCTGGACGCTGTCATTGTGGTCATAGGCGAAGGATTTCCAGGTGGATCGGAGGATAGATTGGATGTGATCCGTGTAACTGTTACCAGAGGTTACTTTAGCCCTCGATGGTTTCTGGGAGGTAAGCTGGGTGGTGTCCGTCATGTTTTAAAGTTTACACTTTTGTTTTGGTTGTTCGCTTAACATCAACTTCGAATTTCTTTTATAAGTGATCACAGTCTGAAATGTTTTTCAAGAATACTTAAACTTTTACTTTTCTGTAAAGTAAAATTGATTTTAATCATCAATTCTACTAGCACCTGTGCACGAAAACTTTAATTTTCAATAAAATTCTTTATTCGTTTATGCTATCAGGTCTCTTTACCTAGTTTGCGCCCACACGAAAAGAAAAACATAATATACTTGCTAACAGAATGACAAATAACGATACCTTTTACGTCTAAGTATGCTTACGCAGCAGTTTCATACAGCAGAAAGCTAAATTGTCCGTAGGTAATATATGTTGTTATGTAAACAACAGAGGGCTAGTTCACGTAAATGTAAAAAGATGAGAGAAGAGATAAACTATAGATGTTAGTCAAGCGGAGGGTTATGGGTAAAATTGTCTATGGCATTTCTGCTGATATTTGTGAGGGGGGATGTTCAGACATATGTTTTCATCTAAGTAAAATGAGGATGCTGGATGCAAATAAAAGAACCTAAGTTGACTGAGTAAGCTGCCAAGATTAATTACCTGGATGAGTCATAAGATAGAGTAAAAGGATGAGAAATGCAAATAGTATGAAATAATAAAACGGTTAGCACAGGTGAAAGAGGATAAACATGCTATGAGGAGACAGGTTAGTAAAATGACATTATAGTTCAAAAGAGAAGGGTAAATACAGTCTCCAAGGAAAGTTAATTTATAAGTTAGACTAAGGAACTCTTAGAGTAAACGTCTGATAGAGAATTTTGCTATATTTATAAAATTTTCAGCTTAGATGTATAATATCTGCGTGCTCTCCCTTATAGTAAAACTAAAACGAGCAGATTATTCGTATAGTAATGTGGGAAAAATATAAGGAATGATAGCAAGGTCAGAGAAGAGGCAAGTTACAGAATGTAGCAGGAAAGTCTGAGGGGATTGTTGAACCAACCACCTATTATAAGGAGTGTGAATATTGAAAGCAAATGAAAGAATGGAGGTCGAAAGTGTGCTGAGATGAATTGTCTGGCATAAAATAAACTAAAAGGCTAAAATACGTGGAGATACACAGAAGTGGTAAATAGCGTTTTGATCATAGTGTTCTAAGATTGTTTGGTCATGTGGAATGAGCGGGAGGAAATAAGTTGGTGAAAGTGTTAAGAGATAGAAGACCAAGAAAGTGCCATACAGAATATATGGAAGCGTTCATGTCTGCATTATATAAACACACACACATATATACATATATATATGTATATATATATATATATATATATATATATATATATATATATATATATATATATATATATATATATATATATTTATATATGTATAATGTGTGGTACTCAACACGAAATATTGATATATCCTATAATCATTGCTGAGTTAACACGAATGTAATGCGATCCTTATCCTTTATTTTCCTTCTATCGAAAATAGAGAGAGAGAGAGAGAGAGAGAGAGAGAGAGAGAGAGAGAGAGAGAGAGAGAGAGAGGAGTAATAGCTAAATTCTTGATTTTCTAGATCATAATGTGATGCGTTTCGATGTTTCTGCCTGGTGGAAAGGGTACAAATTTTTACAATCACTTCTAATTTCAGATGTAATGACCTTCCTTTGGCTTTTGTTTCTCTATTTATTTGTAATCACTCATAAATAAAACCTAAAACCAATTCATGGGGGTTTTTTTGTGTGTAAAAGAAATGTCAAAACTTGCTCGGCCGGTAAAGTATTTGTTGAGCAAATATAACTTTCTAGAGAACAATATGTACTATGTCGAAGTAGTTGCTACTTAAATGCAATTTTTAACCTATTAAATTGCATCTACGTTTGATATAACACGGAGACTTAAGTGATGAAGGCTTCTCTAGCATTCTACTGACCTATCGCGCTTTAGGTCGGCTATTGTTCTTGACCAGAAGGGTCTATGGGGGTTGTAAGTGGGCCTCATTGTTTTCAGCGCTTTAACAAGTCGATCGTTCTCCTGCGATGTAGCTTCACTCAGGTGATTTCATATGGCTTACATTCAGTTTCTGACTTCGGTAAATGTGAGCGCATGTAATAATAAACAGGTAAAAAGGAAATAAAATCCTTTAGCATTACTAGTGTTCAAGAATGCTCTTACCCGTTTTATGAAGGCTACCTAGGCGTCTTCACGAACATTCCTTTATTGCTGAATTCATTGACACCTGATATGATTAGCCATATTCTAATGAGCAAAATAGCTTCTCTGTGTCATTTTTATTTCTATGACAGACATAAAAACGTAGAACCTTTCAGCCAGAAAGCAGCGCTACTAATGGGATGAATCCTGCGGACCTGACGATGCGAAATATCACAGGAATTCGAGAATACTTCCGATGGCTCTATGGATAGCCATTGCAGTAATGGAACGTTCACTCAGCACCTACGATTTGACGAGAATGCCAAGGCCCTGGAATGAAAAACCTGGATCCACTGGGTAAATAGAGGGTAAAACACCAAACACTAACAAACTGGGTGTTGAACTAAGGTTGCTCCGTTCACGTTCTTTTTTTCGCAAACGTGCTGAACGAAGCCAACGATGAAAATGCACATAATGGATACTTAAGCTTAGCAGCTACAGACTAACCGAGATTGACCTTCAAACTGCCCTATAGGAAACGCTAAAATTATCCTACTTTTAGATACAGTTGTAAGCATTTTTCAAAGTATATACTTTCTGTTAAAAGGAATCTTCCAGTAATATGGCTAGAATGGATTATGAAATTTAGGACAAAGGCCAAGTGCTAAGACCTATGAGGTCATTCTGCGCTAAAAGGGTTTGAAATGTGTAATAGGAGAAAACCTCGCAGTTGCACTATGAAACAATTGTTATCAGAGGGTGGAAAGTAAGAGGGATGACATAGAATATGAACGGAGGTACAGTAAAAAGAATGAAATGGGTAGCAGCTTGGGGCCGAAGGACGCTGCAAAGAGCCGCGGAGGTGCACCAATAATAGGAAACTAAAAGGAACATGATCAGTATTACTTTTTCCGTAAACAGATAGGGTGGTTATTATTTTATTTACAGCTGACCAGCTTTGAAAAATAAGAATTGGTTTTGCAATATAAAAGCTGGATTGAAATACTAATGCCCTACTTATTTCTGCTTAAATGATCATGTATGCTTTAACTTTCCTCTGGTAACATTTACAGGTTTCATGTTGTTCATGCGTCTTTGCTCATTTGAAACTACATGAACATATGAGGATATTCGTATCGATGACGTGAATGTGCTTGAATCATCGTTTCCAGTCCAGGACATAATGCTGAACTGTTAATTCTGAGTAACGCAGCAAATAAAACTGAACAGATTAGAAACCAAAGAGAAAAAATTTTCAGACGTCGGGCCACTGATCTCGTTCAAAAATCTGTCTTTTTCTCTCCTTTCTCTGCCTTTCTATATATATATATATATATGGGACGCGGGTTCATTACCCGCTACCGGACATTACAATTGCTTCAAATATCTTGCACATGGATCTAAGGCTTTGTAGTGACAAGCGTGTCCAACAATGCGCGAAGAATTCGAGAAGTTAAAAGGGCATTGTGGCTATTACAATTATATATATATATATATATATATATATATATATATATATATATATATATATATATATATATATATATATATATATATATAATGTATATATATATATAGTTAGCTTTCTTCTCTAACTGTGCCTGTAACTGTAATGTTAGCAAAGGCTAAATGGATCTTACTAATTTGAAATTTCACCCCTCCCAAATTAATATCCAGCGATTTCTTTTTTCCCACTTTCGCATCCGTATCATTTCTAAAATTCTCAACACTCGCCATATCTCTCTCTCTCTCTCTCTCTCTCTCTCTCCATGGACGAGTAACATTCAGTTCTATACAGTCGTCGGCGACTTTCATTTCGAGTGCATTCTCAGAAAAGGTGTACACAAAAAAATTCTAGAGCTACAGCGTTCATTGATTAGTCAAATCCACAAACGCGTCAGAGAAATAAGTAATTAGATTATATTGTTATCGGGTCTTGTGCAGCGACATTTTCCCTAACAATTCAGAAATGAAAGTACATCCTATCCTTTTATTCCTCTCGGGCTTCGTTATTTTCATTTCTTTTTGTTTTTAAACAGTTCATTTCAACTACGGTTGCCCGATTTCACGTAAACTGGTCTAGTTATTTGCAAATTGTGGGAGTTTTGCCTGTCAATGAAATCATGATGAATACATTTCACACATACACACACACACACACACACACAGAGCCTCTGTTAATTAAGCTGTTCATTTCATCTACGGTTACTGATTTCTCGTAAACTGATCTAAATATTTGCAAACTATGGTAGTTTTGCCTGTCTTTGCAATTCTTGATGGATACTTTTCAGAGAGAGAGAGAGAGAGAGAGAGAGAGAGAGAGAGAGAGAGAGAGAGAGAGCCCTGTTAATTAAGCAGTTCGTTTCGGTTACTGATTTCTCGTAAACTGATCTAAATACTTGCAAACTATGGTAGTTTTGCCTGTCTTTGAAATCATGATGAATACTTTTCAGAGAGAAAGAGAGAGAGAGAGAGAGAGAGAGAGAGAGAGAGAGAGAGAGAGAGAGAGAGAAAACCCTCTGTTAATTATTTATGTGACAACAAGCAGAACTGAGCGAGTGACTTCCTGGATATCTGTAATGCAGGCTAATAGACGTTATATCTACAGAGAGTTTACAGAAAGAACCATAATTATAACGATCCCATTAAAACAAAGCGCTGATGCGGTAAACATGACCTGAATAGAAGCAGTTCCTATAGAGAATAGCCCCACCTACCTCCTATATATACCAGAAGTCTGGCTTTCATTATGAAAAGTTAACCCTATTGTACAGCAGCCAGCGATCGATCACGAGATCGATCGATCGAGAGAGAGAGAGAGAGAGAGAGAGAGAGAGAGAGAGAGAGAGAGAGAGAGACTTTCGTTGTTTGAAGATATGCTGCTTTAGTATTGGACTCGATTTTTCTTTCCATCTTTTATCTTCAAGTTTCCGCTGTTATTGTTCCTCTCGTTTCTTTATTTAACGTATAATTTTCCCTCTCTCCTCTGTTCTCTTATTCTCCATTACCTCCCGCCTCTGTTTCCTTTTGTTTCCTTCTCTTTCCATGATTATTCATTTTCCACGTCGCCTTATCTTTCTTGCCTATTTTTTTTTTTACTTTTTTCTCTGCTCGCATATTCTGCAGCCTTCTCTCTCTTATTGTTAAATTTTCTATATCTCTCTTTTTTTCTTACCACTCGTCTCTTCTCCTGTGGCTATGCTTCTCTCCTTTATTCTGAACTCTTTTTGTACTGTTCTCTTGAGACTGTCTGCTTTTACTCATAAACACTCCTCTTAATTTCCCATCTCATTCTTCTTTGCTTTTACCTCTAGCTTTTTTTATTCATTCATTTTGTTTCCCCACTGTTTCTTCTTTTGCTCTCTCTTATTTCTCTTTCTCTCTTTCATTTTTTCACCTTTTGTACTTCACTCTTTTCTCTCTAGCCTTCGCTCTTTAACTCCCTCATCCTCTCTCATTTTTCTAATCCTTTTCCAATTTCCCAGTCCCCCCTTTTTTATCCAAGTTCCCTTCCCTTCTTTTCATTGCGGTTCCTCCCATTTGCACGTCTTCCTCAAGGGGTCTTATACCTCGAATTCCCCCCCCAGCATATTGAGGCAATTATCTCACCTTTCCAAAACCTACCCTTTTCCACCCCTTCTTCCCCCCGCACCCCATCCCCACCCCCACCAATATCTCCCCTCCCCCTTCCTTCTTCTCGTCCTACACCGCTCGCATTCAGGACCTTCGCTCCAGCCTTCCCGAGCGACTCGTCAAAAGGTCTAGGTGTATGCGAGGTTATTAATTGAAGCCTCGTAAATGCCAGCATTCAAGGACTTTTTTTTTTATATTTTTTTTTCTCGCGGCCGAAGGAAAGGAGGGACAGATCCCTCGAATGAAGGAGGGCTTTTGCTGCCACTGCGTTCGCTTTAGGAATTGGATTCATACTATCAATACTGTCGATGAAACGGGGAGAGGAAAATCCGCTGCCTCTCCCGCAAGAGAGAGAGAGAGAGAGAGAGAGAGAGAGAGAGAGAGAGAGAGAGAGACTGAGCTTTTCCGAAAAGTGTTATGAAAGAACACACACGTATGTATAAATATGTGTGTGTATATATATATATATATGTATATATATATATATATATATATATATATATATATATATATATATATATGACAGACAAACTGAGATACTCTTCCGAAAAGTGTTATGAAAGAACACACAGACAGTACTGTATACTCCTTCCGAAAGTGTTATATATTATATATATATATATATATATATATATATATATATATATATATATATATATATATATATATATATATATATATATATATATATATATATATATATGTGCTGAGAGCACATAGGGTTTTTATGACTGAAGCAGAGTGAATGATGATATGCAGATGGAAGGGTGAATGGTTGGTATAAAAGTGGATATGAGGCATAAGTGTGGCATTTTAATATTATTTATTGACTGAGTGTTGTCAGAAGTCAAAGACAGGACAGAAAAATTGTAGTGCACAGCTGTGGGATAAGAAAATGTGACATGAATGGAATGTGGGATGGTTAGTGTTGTTTAATGATGCTGTGTTGCCTGGGGACACTGAGGGAAAGCGAAAGAGACTAGTGAAAGTGTCTGAATACGCTTGTGAGAGGGGTTAGTTGAAAGTGAATGTACTGTAGGAGAAAAGTTATGAGGACACATGGGTTACAGGACGAAGGAATAATGAATGTTAATATAGATGGCAGAAGAATTGAGGCAGCTGCTTTTATTTTAGGTATTTGAGGATATGTGTGGAGGATGATGGTAATACAAGAAAGAGGTGATTCTTAGATGTGGTAAAACTAGGAAGGAAAAGTTAAGTATACCTTAGTTTAACCCAGCGGTTCCCAATTACTTTTGGTCATTACCTCACTTTTTCCAAAATCCTGGCTAGCAGTAAACTCGTTACCCTCACACCATATCTATTATTTTGTACATGATTAATGTAAAACAAACTCTTTTAGTTGGTTGAATCTTCCTTTATATTCAATTATTGAAACAAATATATCAAGAAGTACTATTACTTCTGTTGAAAATAAAAATAAAAAAAATGCATACATATAATAAGCTTGAAAATAAATGGAGAGAATATATAATTGAAAAAATGTTCATTGCCGGCGAGAGATACTGGACTTTCGCTAAGATTTACATTTTTAATATTTTTTTAATAATAATACATATGTGTATATATATACTATATATATATATATATATATATATATATATATATATATATATATATATATATATATATATATATATATATATATATATATATATATTACAGCACCTGTCAAAATGAAAACTGTCATTACCCCCATCAAATGCGAAATTACCCCCAGTGGGGTAATTTACCCCTATTTAGGAACCGCTGGTTTAACCAGACCACTGAGCTGGTTAACAGCTGTCCTAGGGCTGGCCCGAAGGATTAGATTTATTTTACGTGGCTAAGAACTAACTAGTTACCTAGCAACGGGACCTACAGTTTATTGTGGAATCCGAACCACATTGTGACGAAAAATGAATTTCTATCACCAGAAATAAATTCCTCTAATTCTTCATTGGCCGCTAGGAGAGTCGAACGCTGGGCCAACAGCGTGCTAGCCGAAAGCTCTACCCACCCCACCCCCAATGAAGAACTGACAACTAGGAAGGAGGTAAGATGTGTACAAAACATTTTGAAGCGAAGAGGTTTGTTTATGGAAACAAGAGATGGATTGCATAAAGGGAGTGTTGGTTCGGCTGACATTTATAGAAGTGAAATGTGGACCCTCAATGCAAATGAAAATAGGTCGTTGAGATATATTGCTTGTGCACTATGGAATTAAACGATGCAAATGATGAGTAATGATGGCACACAAAGAAGTGGTAAAACAGTTAGTGAAATGCTAATGGTGGATGAAAGTACTTTACGGTGGCTAGCAGTGCTGGAGAGACTGAAAAATAATTGACTGGTGAAGGGTTCATAATCCGTAATTCTGGTAGGACCGAGGAGAGAAAAATCTAGAAAGTTTTGTATAGATGACAAGGAAGAAGTGATCTGATTGAATGTAGAATTTAGGCCAAAGGCCAAAAACTGGGAGCTATGAGGTCATTCAGCCTGAAACGGAAATTGACAGTAAAGGGTTTGAAAGGTGTAACAGGAGGAAAACCCTGCAGTTGCACTATGAATTAATTGTTAGGAGAGGGTGGAAAGTAAGATGGAAGAAAGAGAATATGAAAGGAGGTACAGTAAAAGGAGCGAAAGAGGTTGCAGCTAGGGGTCGAAGGGACGCTGCAAAGAACCTGAAGTAATGCCTACAAAAGTTAAGTATATCTTAGTTTAACCAGACCACTGAGCTGATTAACAGCTCTCCTAGGGCTGGCCCGAGGGATTAGACTTATTTACGTGGCTAAGAACCAATTGGTTACCTAGCAACGGGATCCACAGCTTATTGTGGAATCCGAACCACAGTATACCGAGAAATGAATTTCCGTCACCAGAAATAAATTCCTCTAACTCTTCATTGGCCGGCCGGAGAAACGAATGCGGGCCCAGTACAGTGCTAGCCGAGAACGATATCGACCCGTCCAATGAGGAACTAGTAATGCCTACAGTGTACCGCATGAGGCGCACTGACGGCACTACCCCCTCACGGGAGTCTGTATTCTGAATTCAAGCACACGTCAAACATAAAAATGAATGAAGCATTGTGCTGGAAGGGGGCCGGGGAAGGGGGCGAAGTTGATATCTTGCTGATGAACAGTGAAGCCTTTTAAGTGCTAATGTTGTAGAAATGTTACTATTCACAGCCTTTATTCTAAGGAAACCCATACCTGTGTTGTTTAGTGTTTGTTTAATGTTTGAAACCTTTGATGTTTTCAGTCTTTTCTAGAGGCATTTGGCTTCAGAAATAAGATAATACAGTGCGCATTAATATAACTCATGGTGCCACTGATACTCCCCATACGATACATGAAACTATTGCTAGCCTTAACAGAGACATAGTAGTGGTAATTGGTGCAGTTAGCATCATAAGAAAAAAAATCGAGAAAAACTACACATTCTATCCATTAGCTGAATTCGTGTTATGCTCCCACTCTATGATATGCTGCTGTACAGTAAGGAATTATAAAAATTTACAGTACTAATTGTCATTTAAACTTTCTTCCTCACTACAAGATTACTATATCTAAAAAGATGGTCGTATTAATACTAAATGAAAACAACCTCCAGCGATCGTTGTCTCCGAGCTAGCATTGGCGGCTTTCTTTTTTAAAACCAGTTGTAACCACCATATAGACCACCGTAGGAAGCTATACTGTTCAGCTGTTTCTCATAACTTCTATTTTAACAGGGAACCTTGACTATCCCCATGTGTGCCTATACTAAAGAAACGGTACCTTTGCCTCTATTTAAAGTTCTTCTGTATCCCCATCGTGTTGAGGTGTCCGCTGCCATGCTATTCAGTAACGGAATTTTTATTTCCCTTTACTACGCTGCTTTCTTATCCGTGTTCTTGGCGCTTTGGCTCATAATCTAAAGAGAGGTTTATGACAGGCTTTTAACCTCTCCCATACAAACACAAATATATATATATATATATATATATATATATATATATATATATATATATATATATATATATATATATATATAAATGATTGGCTGGTTAAGGTGTGAGGCCTGAACTCACAACTGCCAAGGTTATCGATGCCACACGCACACTATATATATATATATATATATATATATATATATATATATATATATATATATATATATATATATATATATATATATATATATATATATATACAAACATTAAGCTACAAATGTCATTTAATATCCAATTCCCTCTGCCTCGGAAATAATACATTTATATATACCCCGCCTTTGGTGCCAGTGATGTCTTGTCCCCACGGTATTCTTTTCAAGATAGCAAGTCATATGTATACCAAATTTGGTTGAAACTGCTCACTGCATTTCAGAGTTATGCTGGAACATACGCACACACATACATCCATATATTATATATATATACATATATATATATATATATATATATATATATATATATATATATATATATATATATATATATATATATATATATATACATACACACACACACACACACATATACATATATAATTAGTAGAAGACTTTCTCAGACCCTTGCCAAAGATATTAGTCTTCATTATGGAATCCCACACGTATTCTGGATTTATTTCAAGATATCATCCACATTATGACACCCCTGAAATGATAATTAAGAAATTAATCAGTCTTTATTAAGATAAGCTCAGCTAAGAATGATATGCCTCTTCGTTCTCAAATGAGTTTTTTCTGCCTCTTTGAATTAATATAGGTATTCCTTAAATGTATTAGACGTATTTGCTAAATAAAGATTTTATGCAGTTCTTGGTATTTTCATCGTTATTTGAAATATATCTTTATTCTCTCTCTCTCTCTCTCTCTCTCTCTCTCTCTCTCTCTCTCTCTCTCTCTCTCTCTCCATCAAAGAAGCAGAGCCAGATCGTGTCTTTGGCAACAAATCTGTGCTGTGGGATCATTTACAGTCAAACTATGAAAAGCTGTATTTCAAAATATTTGTATATTTGTTGCTCTGCTTCTTTTTTTAACGTGCTTTTTTTCCTATTTTGTATGGGGTAAGCACGATGCCTTCTTTTGAGGGACTTTGATTTCGGTTTGGGGTAGACTTTGTAGTCTCGATCGGCTGCCCTGCCTGTCATCGCTTAGACCCCGGTAGTGTATGTACATGTATTGTACCAGTCACCAGCGCCCTTTCTCCCAGCAGCGAGGAGTCGTTGCGCGGTTAGGTCGACAGTCGAGATGTTGCTCAGCGTCAGTGCTATAATTTCTCATATGTTCCTCAGTCTCTCTCCCTCTTTTTTTACTAAAAGTGTTCTTTTGAATAAAGAATGTTTGTTTTCCGGTACCTTGCATGTGTTCTGGTTAATCCCTGTAATTGCACTCGAAGGGCAATCATGTCACAAAGATCCTTTAGTAGCAGGAAGTGTCTGAACTGGCTGTAACAATAACCTGCTTCAGACAAAATTAAACTCTTGCCTTAGTAATCTAATGCAGAAGACATTAGTTCACAGTCTCCAGCTGGAGGTTCTGCTGAAGAGCTGAAGGCTCTTCTCTGCCAGGCTGAAGTTCACGAAGCTACTAAATTTCTATTTCAAAAGAAATTATTCTGATCCGAAAACATTTCTTACTACTAATAAAGAGACGAGCCCATATTAGTTTTTGAGACAATGTGACTACTTGTTTCATTAAAAGACTTTTTTTTTTTGAAGGATGAAAAACTACTTTTCATGTCAATCGTCCTGATATGGTGAATAATTTACGCGAAGACAGAGGAGTGTGGTAATCACTGAGCTTTGGGACGTAAGTTTTATTTCTTCACTAACAGTCATGTTTTGAAGATGAAAGCTGATTAAAAATCACCAAAACTAGTTTTCCCCCATTTGCCCATGATTACTGCCTGGGTGTAACAGTGATTTTCCACAGAGTTAACAATTACTATTTATGGGACCATGCTTTTTCTCTCATAGCTGACAACCAGCTGTTTGAAAGCAAATTTTTCTGAAGTCTGTTCTTAAAGGCTATCTGAAGTAGAAGAATTTTTTTTTCTTACAATCAGTGAATTTCTCTTCAAAGTGAGTATCACCTTATTTAAAATCCATCGAACCTACGGTTATTTATAAACAAACATTTACCTGAATAAAAGAGCTTGGTATCTAAATTACAGTATGTATTTACAGACTAAGATGCTCTCTGTTACGCATAAAACGATTTTGTAAAGGTTCAAGTCTAAAGGTACACTGACATTTTGTATCTAATTTTCTTTTGGTGATATTCGACCCATCTTGTCAACTTCTATGGTTATAAAACATACCAAAACCAAAATTATTTCGATGCCTTTCATGATAGAACCATTTTTGGAAATGATTCAATATTGTTTCCGTACAGCTACTGTTCGCATCAAAATGAAATTTCTCTCTCTCTCTCTCTCTCTCTCTCTCTCTCTCCCTAACACCAAACGATACAGTAAGCTTTAATCTTTTTTCACCTTCGTTGTTGCCCATTAGCATTCTGGTATTAATTAATTCATGCATCTAAAGACCCTCATGTCTCCCTAACGAAGAACACCGATGGAATTAATTGAGAACATGAATTTTTCATTCAAAAAGAACCTATACATAGACAGTTTTCATTAAAGAAATAAGATATATATATATATATATATACTATATATATATAGATATATAGATAGATATAGATATATATATAATATATACATAAATAGGTATAATATACTTATATATATATATATATATATATATATATATATATATATATATATATATATATATATATATATATATATATAAATAGGTATACATATACTATACACACACACACATATATATATATATATACACATATAAACTATATTCTATATTTCCTTCCTAACTTCCACTGAAATAATACTGAAAGCATGTGACCAGAGTGTTCTGAGAATTGAAGAGCCCTAGAATCATCTCTAGAATGAGTTACATAATCCCTCTACAGTACTCTCATGTCCGAGGAATGTGAGAAACTTTTTATGCCGGAAGGTTTGGGGTATCTTTCCTATGCCATTTGGGAAGAATATTTTCGTAGTACCTTTAACGTAGGACTGTACACAAACGCACACACGCATTGGCGTGTACATAGAAATACTCACTCATATAGTATACACTTACACACACACACACACACACACACATATATATATATATATATATATATATATATATATATATATATATATATATATATATATATATATATATATATATATATATAATTAGAGCCTCGATGGCCAGGTCGGTTAGAGCAGCCCAACGGTCAGAGAGGCAGACACTTTGCTCTCCGTAGACACCTCGGGATCATGTATGTTATCAACGGAAAGGTTTGCTTAAAGCAAATGGGTGTTACAGACTAGTACACACACAAAACAAAGCCACTCCATCTTCTAAAAACATAACAGACACCTCACACGTCTCGACTGTCGACCTAACAGCGCAACGACTCCTCGCTGCTGGGAGAAAGGGCGCTGGTGACTGGTACAATACATGTACATACGCTACCGGTGTCTAACCGGTGACAGGCAGGGCAGCCGATCGAGACTACAGTCTACCCCAAAGCCACATCAAAGTCCTTCAAAAGAAGGCATCGTGCTTACCCCATACAAATGGGAAAACAAGCACGTTAAAAGAGGAAGAAGATATATATATATATATATATATATATATATATATATATATATATATATATATATATATATATATATATATAAGAAGATATATATATATAATTAGCTTCCTGCCATTTCGCATAATAAAAAAAAAGCAAAAAAGCAAGATAATCGCCACTGTTGAATCGGGATGAACCGCTGATGCAAAGAGCCTCCACACCATCGTACACTTCATACACCAAACTAGTGCATCGAACCTACTACGTGCCTACACGTTAGCAGGGACCTATGAGTTATTCAGCGCTGAAAATAATGTTGAGCCAACTGTTAGGGAAAGTAGAAAGCAAGACGAAAGAAAGAAATATAAACAGGGATATGGTAAAAAGAATGACATGGATTGCAGCTGAGGGCCGAAGGGACGCCACAAAGAACCCTAAGTAATGCCGATAGTTGCACCGCGATAGGTGCAATGACAGCATTGCCCACCTATGGGGGTTCGACGCCATTTATTTCCATCTTGCACACACTCTTGTGCTTCCTTTCACCCCTTACCACAGTTAAGATCCCTTACCTGTGCCGGTATAAGACAAGTTCAATATAAACTAAAGATCTACCATCAAACTACTTCGCGCCTACGTTTAATTTCCTTTTTCTGACTCACTGTATCACTCCATCCATTAGGAAATTGGACAATAATGGAGATGCAGTACACCTATGTGTCAGAACAACTTTTACACCAAACTAGTCTCCCGTTTATGTATGCCAACACAGACTCTGCCTCCCTCGTCAAAATCTTAATTGCTTTCACCAACTCAATTTTTATATTAGCCTGTGAATATTCTCCATAATCCGCATTGCTAATCTATTCAATCTACACACATACACGCACACACACATATATATATTATGTATATATATATTATGTATATTATATATATATATATATATATATATATATATATATATATACCTATATGTGTGTGTGTATACGTTATTGTACGGTAATACATAACAATTAATTATAAGTAACGTGAGAGTTCACTGTTTACACCTTGTATAAATATATAAATGTAGTTTGTGCGTATATTTATGCTAACTTATAAACAAAAGGCAAGTTCTAAATATGAACGTTTACTGTGTTTACATCTCGTGTATTTATACATACATGCTGCACATATAATTTTTCATGTGCAGGTGTGTTTATGTATTCACCAGATATGTTTTAATAGAATAAAATGAACGTCTTGCCTATAAGTGGCAGACAAATAATTTACCTTTGTAAGTTAGGAACATTGTATGATTTCTGCTCTTTGTGATTCTTAACTAAAGGCTGGTATTAGTACAGCCGAATAGAATGCATGCTCCCTTGTAGTCATTATCTTTCTAATTCGTTTCAGTCTACGAAATTAGCTTAGAGAGAGAGAGAGAGAGAGAGAGAGAGAGAGAGAGAGAGAGAGAGAGAGAGAGAGAGAGAGAGAGAGAGAGAGAGAGAGAGAGAGAGAAAGTTCAAAACTCTTTCAGTCTGGTGAGAGAACTGTGAGCAAAAATTCTTTTTATTGTGAGTCCTTGTCTCTAATCGTATTTACATGCTGGAATTCCTATCAAAACTCACTTTTTATATAAGACTATTAAAGTTATTTCTCTTAGTGGTACTGGTCAACAAGAGGTATTTCACGGCAAATCCCATGATACGATTCCCGAATAAGTTATTGTTTGACCAGCGCTGAAGCTTTTATTACACAAGGGAGAAATAATAAAATGCATAAAAGGCAAGTAATTCAGAATGGGTGAAAAACTTCACGGGTCGTAATTACTTAAGCAAGTAACTACTGAGTAGTCAGTCACTCTAAGACCCACTGATCTACGTGGATTTCGGACCTTTATTAACATCTGAAAATCACGCTCTAGCCTTTCCAGATATAAATAAGCCCATGTGGTTAAGAACGTGTTGGGGGTCAAAAAAATGAAAGTAAACGACTGAGTGTATGAGAATTTATGCAATGTATATGCGATTATTCCTTTCTATCCAGCGTCCTAAGAAAACGATAAGAAGTATTCTGATTATAGAGACAACTGAATTGAATGAAAAACTGTATACCACACTAGATACTGAAATCAAATTGGTTCCAAATTAACGCAGATGTTTTGGCACCTCATGGCCTATGTGTCTCACAGCTATTCTGTCTGTAAAATTTTCCAAAGTCATAAACTTCAATCAATGGCAGCAAGTTCAAGAAACATAATGAAGGATCACAAGCCGTTTAACAAAATATAAGCTGGTGTTGGCAGAGATGGATTAAGTCTGCTCTGACAAATTAAAATGCAACGAAAGTTATTTGCTCAAAAAGAGGGAGAATGATAAAGGATTTAGAAGAACGTTTTCAAAATTCGCTTTCGATTTGCATGTTCACCCCATTTCGCTAGTCGCTGCAAGCTTAAATCCCCGAACACCTATTTTTCATTTCGCCTATAATATCATCCCTCTTCTTCCTCATCTCGGCGAGGACCATGCTTCAGGGGGAGAGAGAAAAGGACAGGTCGATGGGGATTGGAGGAGAGGCAGCGGATATTGGCAGAGGAGATGAAGGAAGTGTCTACGTGGGCCATCCGCCGCTAAAAAAAAAAAAAAAAAGGAAATTATCCTACTTTTTTTTTAGCCGAAGTCACTTATTCATGTGAAAATACGTTCAACTATTTTTTTTGAAGCCTTGGACATTTGCGTGACACTTTTATATGAAATTGTTTCCATGTAAATCGGCGATATAGTGTAATTTCCATCCATAAACTTTTTATTTATGGATATTTTACAACTTAATAATCAAGTACATCAGCAACCTCGTGATTTAATATTAACATAGACAGAATTTTTTGTCAACGAATTGTTAATTGCATAATTAACTACAGCATGAAATGATGTACAATATCAACAAAATTTTAATAATGCAGAGAGAAATCATAACTCCTACAATTTGAGCAATACACAGCACTTACTTAGCTATTCTTTGTCTAACTAGCGGTTTGTAATATTTGCTAAAACAATAAGAGAGAGAGAGAGAGAGAGAGAGAGAGAGAGAGAGAGAGAGAGAGAGAGAGAACACTTCTTATCCACTACAAAGAAGTAAAACAGTAAAATGCAAAATGTACTCCACAAAGGTTAACAATAACTGTGCAAACGAGAGAGAGAGAGAGAGAGAGAGAGAGAGAGAGAGAGAGAGAGAGAGAGAGAGGGTCCTTCTTACCCATGTAACAAAAAGAAGCAGATCAGTAAAACGCAAAAATGTACTCCACAAACGTTAACAATAACCGTGCAAACGAGAGAGAGAGAGAGAGAGAGAGAGAGAGAGAGAGAGAGAGAGAGAGAGAGAGAGAGAGAGAACCTGGCAATGTAATACTCAATACTTTTCAGAAAGGCTTCCTTTTGAAGGACATCTGGGCTGTTTTAGTGGCGCGAAAGCTCGTTACTGGAAAGTCCTATCGTCGAGCAAAGAGTAAGAGGATTTCGAGCCATGGATAGTGTTTCATTACTTCCCAAATCCGCCCGTTCGAAAGGGATAAGAATTTCCCTGAAAGCGGAATGGAAATCGCTATTAACTGGCAGTCCGGAGGGTGAAATGGCGCAGGAACTCTGTGAAGGAATGGCCAAAAGAATTGACACCCAATTTTACTCAAAGTCAATAGACTATTGCCCGAAAAGATTAAAAGCTTCTTGCTACCTTAATACCAGGTTATTGCCAAGGTCTGATGAGGTTTCTAATTTAAATGCAAGTTAATAGATTAGAGAAGGTGATAATTATTGTTATCTTAACATCAGAGGAGATTGATGACCTTTACTACTTAAAATGTAAGTGCCCAGGACTGATATCATTAGTTGTTTTATTACAACAGGATAGTCCAAAAGTTTATTTTTGCCTAAAATGACTGATAATGACTAAAACGCAGTTATCGGTTACCTTTCCAAATGTACTGATACTTTTGCTGACTGGGTATGAGGTGATTTCCTACATGGACTGATGACATTGCAACATTCTATAAGGCGACTCTAAAAAACATACCTGAGATATTCAGAGACGTGATTATTCGGGAGGGACATGATAAATCAGTTGGGGTGGGTAACTTTTGTCACATAGACACCAGGCAACTGCCCAGGAAGGCTGATAACCTGTGCTACGTAAATGCTGAGCCATTGCCTGCAGAGCTCAATAAATAGTATAAAGTGTCTCATCTCCGCAGGGACCTAATGCAACATAAACATTGAAATGGGTGACGTTTATATAAGACAAATCCCGAAAGACCAAATCGTGCCATACATATACCATAATTTTGGGATACGAATTGTTCGATGATGAGTTTACGCATCCAAATAAGAGAGAGAGAGAGAGAGAGAGAGAGAGAGAGAGAGAGAGAGAGAGATGGATGGGGTGGGTTCATTGATCTACTTTGTTTCATATACCGATGTTGTCTGTTTACTTCCTTTTCCTCCAAATCCTATAACAGTTCACTGGTTTATGTGGAAGGTGTACAATTTCGAGCGAGGTTAAAAATCATCGTTTCCTTCCTTTTTTTATTGGTTGATAATGTTGTCTGGTTGTCTGCCATCGGCCACCACAATTTTGCCTCATTTTTTTTATCTTATAGAAATCACATAAAGAAACAAATCTATTCAATAGCAAACAAGTCCAAACATTCTATCTTACTCACGTAGATGACCGTTATGCATGACCGCAAGGGGAACAGAAGATTCAGAAGAAAGATAGATAAGGATTTTATTTATTTAAACGTTGATCTAAGATATGCCACCTTTGTCAAACCAAGTATTTGCATCTTAAATTTCATTTTAAAGCGGGAAACCTATTCAAATCCAATTTTTTCGGTGGATTCCTTTCTTTCATGTATATTTCCACAAAGTATGGATTTACACATTCACAATCACGATTTTACAGTCCAGCAGATTCACTTCCTTTTTATTCGTGACTGTGGAAACAAACCGATTCTTAAAGAAACTGGAGACTGCTCAAATGCTGTGTCTCCAAATTCATGAATAATTCACCCTACTGAAGACGATGAACAGTTTACACAGTCACTTTTGAGTCACTACCCCATCCGAGACTGTGAATACTGCCTTGGGCTCAGTCAGTCGGTTGATCTGGGTTGGGATAGAGTTTGGGGCGAGAGTTGGGAGGAGAGAGAAGAGAGAGGGGGTGGGGGGTGGTGGGAAGTACCCAGGCATCGATAGGTGATAATATGTATAGCTTATCTGAACCCTGCAGCGATAGAATACTGTATCATTTTCCCATCCACTCGAACGGGGTGTAAATAACTTGCCTCGAGATTTTCTCACTAAAAATAGGTGACGGGAATTTGCATATTTCCACAAGAGATCGTTTTGACTGGGATATTCTCCCCTGCTCTTTTGACGTTCAGTTACGGTGTGACGTCGCTGATGCATTTTTTGAGAGTTGGTGAGGGTTATGGACGAATAAAAGGGAGGGGGAAAATAAATAAAGCGATTCAGAGAACATACGGAATATTTACATATACAAAAATACCAGAGGGTAAATTTGCATAATAAAAAATGACAGCGGTATGGTTCACACATTCTGAAAGAACGCGAAGGTAAATACACTGAAACGTTCAAGCTACTTGATTTTGTTCTTCTAAGAGTTCTTGTGCTCAACGAAATTAGTACCGTAATTTCTCTGAGAGAGAGAGAGAGAGAGAGAGAGAGAGAGAGAGAGAGAGAGAGAGAGAGAGAGAGAGTCATTAAAACCTTGCAACAACAGACAAAGAGAGTTCCGGTAATGGTAATGTATTCTTGGTGGCAGCTTCTTCAGAGGGTTTGTCAACGACATTACTAATCAAAATTGTTTTAAAAATAGATCTCCACTTACACTGCATGTTTACATCAAGAAGAAATCAAAGCAATAAACAGATGCAGACATAAAATAAAATAGGAAGGCTTAAAGACGCAGCAGTTAGAGTGAGGATTTAATCAAAAGATAAAATATGAAGAGTAAAAGGCTTTAATAGGCCTAAAGTGACAGGCTGACACATGTAACATACGACGTGTGAAAAAATGAGTTCCAGAGTAAATGGTTAAGTAGAAAAGATCCGTAGCTGCTACAGTAGTCTTTCAGAGGCGGAAAAGACACCGAGAATAAGAAACATAGAAAGTAGTGATGGTTGGCGAAGGACAAAGTGCAGTAAAAATCTATGACTCACAACTAATGAATGCCGCAGTTTCATTTGTATATTCAAGGGCGTATAAAACTTTATGATCCTTTAAAAGCTTTCAGGTGGAATCAGTCCATGTTTGATCTATATTTGTACATTTTTTATTCGTTTACTAATGCAGGCAATATGGCATGCAATGCATGCCAACTTACCACATGGCAGACTTTGAACAACCAAGTGAAGGCGTTAGATATTTAGTTTTGTTCATTTGCTTTGTGACACCATTTTACTTGTAAGTACCTAAGAGAACGAAAAATTTCCAGGGAAAATTGTTTTGTAAAGTTCTGATAAATCAAATGTTCTTTCGAAATCAAAGATGGGTGCAGAACGAACGCAGCTGAAATTTAGTGCTGAAGAATACTAAAAAGTGGTATGTGGATTAACAGTTTATAAGATCATGAAAGAGTATGTTGATTTATTAATGAGGATCACGAATGATTAAGTGAAAAACATTAAATCCTATGTGAGCTTTACGATAATACGAAGACACTTTTTAGACAATTTAATGATTTTATTTGATCAGGATGTAGCTAAAATCATTTTTTTACTGACCTTTAACATAAATCCAAAAGTGTCTTAAAGAAACAATTATTTTCCTAGTTTATTTCATAAAATCGTCATGATTTTCTCATAACCTCTTTATATGAAGTTATAAAAAAAGCAAACTACTCTTACACACACACACACACACACACATATATATGCATACATACATATATACATACATACATATATATATATTATATATATATATATATACGAGTATATATATATACCTATATATATATATATATAATATATATACAAAGCTTTTATCATTAAATCTAACATTTTTGCTAACGTACTGCCAAACATGAGCAGCTGCGTCCCTTTCTAAGCATTTTCAAAAGCATGTTATTCTACGCGTGTCACCTTGAATATCTGGGACACATGCAGAGGAGAGAGCAGTGTTAAACTGTAGCCAATTATTTTCGGTCATTAACAACATTGGACGTCTTGGCCAGTCAGATTCAATTCACCACACAGCCATGCGTCTTTCGTCGAGCTAATTCTGCCTCAAATCGTAAAGCATGTGAATTGAACTGAACTGAATATAAATTTAGGCCAAAGGTCAACCACTTGGACCTGAGGTCATTCAGCGCTGAAACGGAAATTGACAGTAAAGGTTCTGAAAGGTGTGGAACAGGAGAAAACCTCGCAGTTACACTGTAAATCAATTGTTAGGAGAGGGTGAAAGCAAGACGGAAGAAAGAGATATCAAAGGAGGTACAGTAAAGGAAAAGAAACGGGTTGCAGCTAGGGGCCGAGGGTACGCAAAGAACCTACGCCAAGTAATGCCTACAGTGCAAACCAGACGGGCACCGAAAATACGGGGTTAAAACAAATAAGTAGACAACGTTTTTATTTTTTAATGAGGCAAAGGCAATTTATTAGCTTCTATGGATAGCTGGCAGCGTTGATGTTACTTTATCATAATTACAGCAAACACCAGTTGTCCTATGCAACTTGCAAGCAAAAGAATTGAAAAGATATTTTTGTATGCACTGTTCCGGTTTCATTATTTCAATCATTGGTTGTAGATATTCATGGGACATGGCAACATTACAAGGGATTTTGCTGGTAGATAATTACTCTGAGGGCTAAAGGCAGTTATCGCTGAAGTGACTTTATCTTGGCTTCGTAGTTAGTCAACTGTTGCGGGAAATAACATTGAGTTTTGAGAAATGAGACGTTTTTGTCAAATCCAGAAACAAAGTTAAGTCTGCAGGTATTATGGTCACATTAATTGTTAGAAGCATAAATTAATTTGATTCATTCTAATTAAGTAAAAAATACATCCATAAGGCAGTATAATTCCTGAACTGGCGAGCCTGAAGTGCGATAAGATTTCAGAAGAAAAAGAAACTCCAGGTTATTTATTCGTAAGAACCTTGTTGATTTCATATCACGAATAACAACAACTCCATGTTGCATCACCAGGTGTTCATGGCCTTGGCAAGACTCGGAACATTATCAACGAGGAAAAACCTGTCTATGATGCTATTTTCCTGGAATACCGGTCAAGGGCTGCTGGAATTACGCAGCATGTGGATACAATTAATGGTGATTGTCTTTCATGCCTTCCAGTTAGGCTTTCAGATAATTCAAAGTTGTCCATTGGTGAATATCTTCATTTTCTGTAGCTTCTCTCAATGGCAAGTTATCGTCAAGGGCATCAGCTTTAGATCTTGCCCAAGGCCTTGCAAGGGAGTTACAGTTTCTGACAGCCTTGAAATTGACTGTAGTCTTTTCCTCCTGGACGATATAAGTTTGGTTTGACATCTTCGAGATGAGGCCAATCTCGTCCAGTGCTTTGCACTGTAATCACTGTGAAACTGTTGCTGACAAGTGGATGAGAAATGTGAGCAGTGTATCGGTTTGGTCTGCATATGAAAAGAAACTGGGAAAATGAAATGGTAAAAGAACTGCACAAATTCAACGAAGAAAACATCTTCCTTCTCGGTACTTGAGCATTCTAAGAGTGTTGTACGGAATCGAACCTCGGCTCTCTTCTTGAAGTCTTTATTATACCAATCACGACTTGCAGTGAATGTCCTCTTGCACTCTGGTCTTTCAAATCGGTCAACAAAGGCAAGGCTTTGGTCTTGATCACTTAGGTAGATAAGCTACAACTCCAGTTCATATCCTGAACCTGGATAACCTCTCAACTCCTTCTGGGTCAGTAAGCCTACCTCCTCTTCTCTCTCTCTCTCTCTCTCTCTCTCTCTCTCTCTCTCTTCTCTCTATATATATATATATATATATATATATATATATATATATATATATATATATATATGGGTAGTTTGAGTCACTGTTTATCTAATTGTTTTTAAACCAGACATCAGTTCAGTTTCTGCAGGGGACAAGCACTTGTCAATTATAATTTCCGTTTGAAGTAAATTATTCCCAAGGTTTAGTGTAGTGGATATTAAACAATATTAGTGGCGTAATATTCGTAAATATAATATATATATATATATGTATATGTATATATATATATATATATATATATATATATATGTATATATATATATATATATATATGTGTGTGTGTGTGTGTGTGTGTGTGTAAGTGTGTGTATAAAGGCATAACCTTAAAGAAAGTCATATTCTTCAACCATACATGCTTATCTACTACGGTTACTGATCATTCAATCTGCCATCTATTGTAGACCAAGAAGAGAACGAAAACCTGTTGAATTCTGTGCAACCAAATTACCTAAACATGTATCAGAGCGAGGTAGAGAATAATACTGTTTTGTGATGAGCAGGATACAATGTAACTCGGGCGTTATTACAGAAAATAAAGCTACGCTACTTTTTTCAACTTGAACAGAACTATATATAATTTGTTTACAATCGAATCAAATACAATAACGTTTTCAAGCGAAGCGCAAAGGGAGAACAGATAGAAGATGAAGATAAAATGAAGTTATAAAAAACAGATGAATCAAAAGCGATTACGAGAAAAAAAGACTACAGCCTAAACCTTTATTTCAAATGTCAAGGGAAATCTCTCCCACACAGCGGGTTAACAATGGACTTCAAAATTAAAAAAAAAAACAAAAAACACACCAATTTCATCGTGCTTGTCCGGATCATTTGATATATCACTTGCTAAGCAGTTTGTTGGCCTGAGGGAAGTTATATTTTCGGCCAATATTTCAGTTTTGGAGATATTTTATTTTGTGCGACATAATACTTTCGTGAATTATAATCAGTTCCCACAAACGTACTTTGAACTTCTTTGATGTATCATACCACCAACGATATGTGGCAATCGTATTATGAATCTATACAAGGAAAAATAATATTCTTTGCCTAAATGAACGCGTAGTATTGGAAGATTAAATACGCCTATTTTATTGGAACCACTTCCGGTAACATTATAAATGAAAAGGATTGGAAATGGGTCGACTAAACACTGTCAAGAGTTAAAAAGAATTGATAAACGCTAATCATTAAAACGAACTGGTATTAATTTACAACTCGCTTTCCAGCAAACTGTTTGATGAGACACCGACCTTTGTCAGAAGTGGGTGAGACGATAAAAAATGCGGGAATGAAGGAAAATATTTAACAATATCGCAACGAGGTATATAGGTGATTCTCTGTTAAGTTCCAGATGTTAATCAGATTGAACTGATTGGCAATGGAATACAGAATTTAGGCCAAAGGCCAAGTGCTGGGACCTATGAGATCATTCAACTCTGACAGGGAAATTGGCAGTAATAAGGTTTGAAAGGCGTACCAGGAGGAAAACCTCGCAGTTGCACTGTGAAACAATTGTCAGGGAGGGCGGAAAGTCAGGTGGATGAAAGAGAATGTGAACAGTATAATGAGTGAAAGAGGATGCAGCTAGGGGCCGAAGGAACGCTGAAAGATGAAAGACCCTTAAGTAATGCCTACAGTGCACTACGCGAGGTGCACTGACGGCACTACCCACCTATGGGAAGAATGAACTGATAACGGAATTATCGGGCATGTCAAACTTATGAGGGTAATAAATGTATGTTGGGTATCTTATCAAGGACGAACTGATGACCTTCAGATATAAATACTCCAGTGTCAAAAATGCGGTCAAAGATTTTATTTCTATACCAACGTTCATTACAACAGCAGTAACCAACAAAACAACAACACTACGATAAATAAGATCAAGGTATTAAGTTGCAAGCGTCACCGGCAAATAGATAAATCTTCAGAATACTTTACTTGATGTATATAAATTTGAGATGCCTTGGATTATAAATTATGGATCAGTGTCTTTTTTTGTTTTGCCTAAAATTTCTATAAATCACTATTTAATCATAATGGATATCGGACTTAATTCATTGAGGTGAAATTCAGTATAACGATGTTAGCCGATTTTTGCATCTGGGATATCCTACGTAGTGTTATCAATCATATAAACATGTATGCATATATATATATATGTATGTATACACACACACACACATATATATATATATATAAATATGAATATAAATACATACATAGATATATATATATATGTAAATATGAATATGTAAATATATATATATATATACAGTATATATATA
>NC_089743.1:73867470-73882470 GCF_040412425.1 Macrobrachium rosenbergii
TCTACATTTCTACACACATTATGGTAAAAATTTTCCCCTGTGTAAGCTAACTTCGGTTGGCGAGTCTCGAAAGTAGTGATTAAAAACCGCCGACCGCTTCCGGAAGTGATTTCATCGAACTGTTCGTCTTTTGAGGCTTAAGTTTTCTTTTTAGCATGATTAAGTCGAGTAAGGAAAACCTATGGAAAATAGAGAAAGGTAACCATGAAATAAGCGATGAGAAAGCAGTAATCATTCATGAAAGTGACAAATTTTATACGCACAAATATATATAATAATATATATACACATGTATGTATATTATATATATATATACTGTACTGTATGTATACATATATACATAAATGTATATATATATATGTATATTATATATATGCATGTATATATAAATATATAAAATATAAATATATATATATATATATTAAATACTGTGTATACTAAATACATATTTATGATTATTATATGTTGATATATACATTTATATAATATATATATATATAAATTAAACCGTTTCCTCTAATAGGGAATGCCTGTAGAGATAATCAACACATCATTCACTGCCACATTCATGCTTCAGCTGATAAACCATAGCTGAACCTGTGCGGAAAACATTTCAACGATTTTTGCTGCTTCACGCACCTAAACAGAAAGCTCATCAACAGCTTGTCGTGTCTCACTACACAAACTGCCATTCACCCAACCTTGCATGCACTCATGCGCTTCAAAGACATTTGACCCATCCCCTACTCCGCCCCAAATGCCTCTTTGACATCATAATCCATCTCTTTCTAGGTCTTCCTCCCCCTCCTCTTTCCCCTAACATTCTTGAATTATTCACTTTTCATCAAGCTATCTCCATTCATTCTCTCCACAATTTTGAACGGTCTCAAAATACTCTGATGTACCCTTCCCATATGCTAATCTTTTTTTACTGTTTGTTCTAGGTCTATCCACATTTCTCATGCCACATGACCTTCACAATTTCAAATTATTTTTTCTTGCATTCATCGTCCACACTTCACTAATAATTAGGGCAACAAGCCATTCACATATCCACACCTTGGTTTCCAGAGATAATTCAGGTGCCCTCTTAATCCTATGCACGCACGTTGCTACCTTTCTTGATTCATGTCTTTTGTAACTCACTTCTCTTGTCCTACATCATCCGTTATAGTTACTCTTAAATACCCTACATGAATTCATTACTCCCATTATTCCACTATTCATATTAACGTGGATTGCTCCATTATCCGGTATCCCATATACTGTCATCCTAATGCCTGTTCACATTAACTCTAAACTTTCTTCTTCCGTAAACACTTTAAAACCTTACTTAGTTTCTTCTGTTTCTCAATAATGTCAAACAGCACAGTTTTGCAAGCATAAAACATTTTGCACTCCATTAGATAGCAAATGTTGGTGCAAAGTTGTGTGATTTAGAAGTGACAACTTTGCACCAGCAATATTTACTATCTTTTCTCTAAGTTCTTGCATCATACATTCATAACGATAATGAAGAGCCAATGTGCAATAACACAGCCCTACCTCAGACACATTAAACCAGCTAATCTCCCGCCAACATATTCTATCTATCATGTGCTTCACTTACATCATAAAAGCTTAATCACTCCCAGCAACTAATCTTTGTATCATACATTCTCAACACCCTCCACATTGGTTCTCTATTGATTCTATCATAAACTTTTCTAAGTCTATGTATACCACATACAGCTTTTTATATTAACTTTCAGACTTCTCACGTAACTGTATCATAACAATCACTCAATCCAAATATCCAGCTTCCTTTCCTAAACTTCCAATGTTCTTCCCTTATCAGTCCCTCCGTTATTTGTCAATAAAAAACCTGATAAGTAATGTTATGCACATATATAATTCTTAGTCTTCTTTATCACCTTTAATTTTATCTAGTGGAAACAAATTATCACTCTAACCTCAGCCTTCCTCTGGAACATTTCCTTCATCCAGACATACCTCACAAACAATCTGCGCATGCGTAATATCATCAGCTTCTTATGTCTTTCCATTCTTCAGCTCCTGAACTGCCTCCTTACGCAATCTATAGTCACTTTCAACAATATTCTAAACCTCACAATAACTCCCTTCACACTCTAACCATTCATCTTTACCTCTCTTCTATCATCCATATTTGACAAATCTGAAAAACATTCACTGCATCGACCCAGGTCTGCATTCAATATTTCATTCTGAGACCATTAGCCTTTATTATATTCTGTTATTCTCTTCTCTCTCTCTCTCTCTCTCTCTCTCTCTCTCTCTATATATATATATACTATACATATATTGTATATATATATACCGTATATATATATATATATATATATTATATATATATATATATATATATATATATATATATATATATATATATATATATATATAAGGCAAAGAATTTCTTTTACAAAAGAAGAGGCATTACAGAGTGGAAAAGTGTTGTCTTAAAATTAAGAGATACCACAAACAATCACACATACACTCACTCACCAACACTGGTTTAGGTACACCAAGGAAACGACAATGGAAATATAAGGAACATGAACATACTCCGGCATAAGTCACTGTCAGTCTTAAAGAGCAGTTCGAACTCATTTAAAGGATTCCTGCCTACCGGAGCTTCTTTATGGGGTAATCGGTTGCATTCACAAAGATTACGTTCAAACTAAGCAGGGAAAGGGGAAATTATAAGTGGTTCCGAAATGAGTTTTCATTGCTGTTTTTCTCAGCTACACCAGCAGAAAACTATTTACAAGTGATACGAAATATTCCAGTGAAGAGTCTGTCATTTTTGCTTTCACCCCTGCATCATAAGCATAACGCCTTATTTGCCCGGTGGAATCAATACAGCATCATTAGAGAAACATATGATTTATGCTTTTACCATAATTTTGTACAGAATCAGAAAAAACCACCAGCTCTGCCCGCAATATGGACATGTATATGGATAGTAATAAACAAGAAAAATGTAATCCAAAAATGTTTTGACACGATTTTATGTACACTTTTTTAGTAAAATTCACAGTAAATAGTACAAGCATTGTTAAAAGAAAGCTATTGATATTAGTGAAATTCATTTCAATGGTACCTCTGAACAGCATTTGAGGAGATGGCGTTGTGTTTTACAGCAAAAAAAAAAAAGTATCTGAAAGGTTTACAGATGATTATTGGAACTGAACTGAAAGGTCGCATACTCAATTGGCTCTCCGTTTGCCATGAAGTCTTTCGTTTGTTTTCTACGTGTCGTGAAAACCTCATCACTTTATTTTCTATCTTTTGTTTGTCTCTCTTTACCTTTACTGATACCAATACTTCACCACAACAATCACTATCTGAATACTGCTGCTACTAATTGATATGGATTACAGTATTAATTTAAAATATACTGAAAATCTTATTTATTATTAGCATTAGAGGTATTAGCAATGTTAGTTGTGGTGATGGTATTAACAAGATCTTTAGAAACAAGAACTGGCTTATTTAAGAATAAAGATAATAAGAGAAGTGCTCACCAGAATAAAGATAATATGAACGATATTCAAAAGAATAAAGATAATAGCAGATATAACCAGAATCTAAATTTTCATTGAAGGAGATATGTCTAAAAATGTCAGGGAGATGTTCTGAAAATATATTTTCCTTTTAACAGCATTTCAGGTGCCATCCAAAATTTGGAACTGGGAACAGGCAGGATGCCGTGGTTAAAACAGGACGTGAGAAGAGAGTCCACAGCTGAGAGAGAGAGAGAGAGAGAGAGAGAGAGAGAGAGAGTCTCCCTATCCAATTACTTTTCAATTACAGGGACGGAAATGAGATTTTAAATTCGACCTTAAGGATGTCATATCATGAGACATTTGGGATTAACACCTATATTACGTGAAGAAACGTACAATATTAATTCTTTTCCAATTGAATATTATGAGAAATGACAGAAGTTTCTTGTATTTTGTCTATAATGGAAAAATAATGATAATTTCATGTAAAATACGTCACCATGGATTTCACAGAACGGTTTGTCTTATATCATTTACCCTGTATGTGTTGGACTTATCTTAAATAATAAAAACGTAAAGAAAAAAAAAACAAACAACAAAGATTTCGTAGGGAAATGAATGTGCATAAAATATGAATCACCAGCACGGCAAACAACACTCAGAGGGGAAAGGGAAGGTGTGTGTTGGGGTTGGGGGCAGTAGATTGATGACTCTCAACCCCATGATAGCACGTGCCGTAAGCCCACCCCTCCCAAAACCCCACTACACTGAGTAACTCGGTGTATTTTGTTTTACTCAGCTAACTGCTGGCGAATCTATTATATTAACAATCATGTCATCAATAAACATTCAAGACGAGGACATATATAGACAGGAGGTGAAGTTTACCGGCATATCCTGCTAAATATGGAAAGAAATGAATCACTTTTTTGCAATCCGCAGGTAAGAAGTACGTGTTCACTAACCACTGCAGTCTTTTCGGAGTACTGACGATTCATGATACATACCACCTTCACCTGCGAACGACGTCTTGGCTCTCCCAAACGCACAGGTAAGAAAACACCTGTGTGCGAATACCGTGAATTACCAGTCTTGCCAGTTATATCGTCCTCAGTACACTTTGTATTGTGACAGGCAACGGTAAATAAAAACGCGGAAGGAAACACCGTTTGAAAGGAGCGGATAATACTAAGTCATGAGTCCTTGAGACTGAGAAGAGCTGGGATAGGTCGCCGTAACCGCGGTTGTGTGATACTAAGCCGCCACTGCATTATTACAGCCACTTCGACATGACACACCGTAGCACCCCTTCGGAAAGTTTCAGAGAAGGGCGTGTCTTCATTCTGAACCCTTGTATGGTAAAACACCGATTGGATAAATGCACAAAATACCAATTTTCTCGACACCTACACTTGACTTGAGGATCAGGAACTCGTAGTTCGCTAACCCGCCACCAGGTCGAGGTCTGGCTTTCCCATTTTCTGTGACAAATTGTATTGCTCCATACGCATTGATGTTCTTCAGTTTACCATGCACGGCGCTTTATCACTCTACGTTAAGCAGTTACAGTAGTCTTCACGTGTTTCTAACCACGCCAGAAATAAAGAGTATATGAACAAATGTCACCTGAATTCTGTCACGGACGAATACAATCCCACTCAGTCTTACACGATAATGACGAGTGAATAGAAACAAGTAATTTTAATTCCCAAAATATTATAGCTTAGTGTTAACTCCAGTTTTAGTAATTCATGAAATAAACAATACAGAGCGAGGTAGGCGTATTTAACTCGCAAAGATTACTGACTTCTAAGAGCAGCCACCAGCAGCGCGGGACCTGTTACACAATTCTCTATTGATTGTGCTTGAGCTCTTGGATGATTCTGTAATTACGTAATCGCCAACTTAAAAGTCTGCGCCTATAAACAGCTTCTCTTTCAAGTTTAATTTCTCTTCTCTCTCTCTCTCTCTCTCTCTCTCTCTCTCTCTCACACACACACACACACACACAAACAACAAGATGCCTTAATGACTCCATTGCAGCTGTGTCGTTGACAAAATTTATGAAGGATTTCTTGTTTATGATTATAAATTGTAAATTATATATATATATATATATATATATATATATATATATATATGTATGTAATATTATATATATATATATATATATATATATATATATATATATATATATATATATATATATATATATATATATATATATATATATGTTGCACTTATCGGAGCACTCTTTTGAAACGGATAAAAAGTATCATAATTCATTTTCTCACACCCACCTGTTTACAAATAATACACACCTGTAGGCGTATGGGATAAATACTGGCCTATGTGCGTCCGTGTGTTCTGTAATTATCCGTTGAAGCAATTATGAACCTAATTGAGCTAACCAATAATATGCGATACTTTCACCCATTTACTCAGTTTTATTAGTTGCATCTTTTCCCATACAATTTTGGACATTATACCACAGAAAATATCTGTATCTCTGTGAATTTGATTGGAATAAAAAAGTAACGGGTAAATTATATAATATGACCGCGAAAGGAAAGCGGTTAATTCCACACTTTCTGTTGTTTTCTTCTTATTGGTTTCGTTACGGGTGAATAAGAAAGCTACTTACAATTTATTGAAGTTACGGCAGAGTGACAGATGGACTGAAGTCATTGCTATCTGCAAATGACACTTACCTGTCACGCGGATGTCATTCATAGGCATAACATACAACTACTGTATTTTTTGAAGAAAAAGAGAAAAGCTGGTTTCGACTTTCAAAACCTCGAGGTGATGAGGTGATAACTGAATGAACTCACCAATCGTTGTGGTGATGGTTGAACAAAAGAACATCGCTTTCCAGAAAGTCCAAGTCTTGTCAACAGGAGCCGATTCTTGCTGCTGGATGAAGGTGCCGTTCAAGAAACTCTCGTATCTGTCTATCAGCACTTTCACTTCCTGATGGGGAACAGAAAACATCAGGGAAACGTGGACTATTATACGTCTACTGTATCATCTACTATGTCAACATTGTTATTCTGTAGAGTGCCTGCCTCAAAATTTTAACAGGTACTGTACAACCGCCCTTCCTTTCAAGGACGCTATGTTTTGTTCCTGTGCTAACATAACTCACGTCCCTCGTACAGTCCATCTGTTCTCTTAACTGCTCAAAAAAAAAAAAAATAAAGATTAGAAGTTTAATGTCTTTATAATATTATGCTTTAATGAAAACCACTGAACATGTTATCAGAAAATTTTTGGCATAAGAAGGCCATGAATTCTATCTTGATTAGATTTTGCATTTAAAATGTTAATAAGTGACAGATTATAGACTTACAATTAGTGAAGGAGATATTTAAATTACTATTTCTGAAATTTAAGGGTGGAAGTTATAAGAATTTTACAGATTTTGCGTTTAGTATGTGGAATTCTTCATAACAACGACCCCGACTAGGGATTAAGTTGAGAAGAAGAAGAAGCATTTAGAATGGGAACAGTGCAATATGTTGCGGAATTTAGATTTGGAACTGGTAGAAGTTCTATTCAAATATCAAAATTGCAAATGTTGTATTACCTATCAATGAAAATGACACTAGGCAATGAAACTAATATTCAGTTTACGATGTATTAGTCTTTTAATCATTAGCCATAATTCTCTCAAGCAATCACACATTCCGCTTCTGCTTCATTATTGATCAGATTGGAAGGTTTTATCAAAAAGTTCTTGCACTTTCTCCTCACATCATCTTCATCAACCCACTTCCGGAGCCAAAGCCACTTTTGCACCCCAACCTCAATCACTCTTCAGGTGATTGATGGCTTCGCTCGAACGGACAGAGAATCGCACAAAATTACATTAGAATTCCACTGATGCCTAAAAGCGCAGATGTATGATGATAGAAGTTACTGATGGGGAAACGGGAAACCTTTTCTCAAAAAGAAGAGATTAATGACTACTCGATAGGAAAGAAACCAGTCAGAGTTAGAAGCAAGATGGCTCTAGCTATGAAATGGATTGATTGATTTTTGTCTGGTCTTTGGGAATTGATTTTATTCATATATAGTTACCGATATTCTTATAAAGAAAGACGTGGCCAAGAACATTTCAATTGACAAAGTTGCAGGTGTTAAGGATCTCACTAAGGAGATAGGATCGAATTACAGTAACACCTCAACTTAACAGACACTCAAGGGTTCTGGCCTTAATTGCCCATAAGTAACAAAATCTATTAAGCAACAGACACCATATAGTACAGCCTGCACTTGAAAATTTTCTAGAGATCTTATATTCAACAACAATTCCACATAGTTACTAATCTGTACTTTGCACTTAACAATCAATTTAAGAGATATATTAACAAACTTATCACATCCAAAATGGTGGCATAGGAAGAAATAACCAAATATGGTAGCTGATGAGTACAGAAGTCCTAATTAAGTCGAGGTCCGTTAAGCCGAGGCGTTACTGTAATCAGTTCGTCGTACTATCGACACTGCCTAAAAATACTCACGGATCGCCAGACATCCCACGACCGAATATTTTTGTTATTTTTCGTCCAGAGATTTTGAATCAGCCGATTCTTCTCGTCCGTGGCGTTCTTCTCCAAGCTCCTGTAGATGTGTTCGTTCTCCTGCAGTACCGCTTTTTCTGGCCCCCCTTCAATCAGGATGAAAAGTCCTGCGCCCAGAGCCGTGTAGCCGGCCAGGATCAGGAACATGAAGACGTGCGTGAAGCCCCTTCGGGAAAGTCTGCAAGATAAATTTAAAGGTTTTAGTTGACACAGTGAGACACTTCAGCACAGGGATGGAGAGGCGTGGTATTGCCACTTAAAAAACAGAGCTACTGGAAATTGCATTAGAAGTATAATCTTGGGTGTCAGTAATTATTAAAAAAAGGAATTAAAATGCATTTTCTGGCTAGCTAAGTAAATTTCACATAGGAGCAGTTCAAGATAATTCAGTGTTCAGTTATTAGAAACAGGAATCCAAATGAATTTGCTGGCTAGCTAAGTAAATTTCACATACGAGCCAATTCATGATAATTCAGTGTTCAGTTATTAAATGAAAGCTAAGGAAAGTCCGGTGTTTAATTATTAGAAACAGGAATTGCTTTTCTAGCTAAGTAAATTTCACAAAAGATAATTCAGTGTTTAATTATTAGAAACAGGAATTCAAATGCATTTTTCTGGCAAGTAAATCATGAAGATAATTCAGTGTTTAATTATTAGAAACAGGAATTCAAATGCATTTTCTGGCTAGCTAAGTAAATTTCACATAGGAGTAGTTAAAGATAATACAGTGTTTTTACATTGGCTTCTAATAACAGTGAGAGGCGACTACATTCTTTTGCGTCTTCCATGAAGAAGCTGTTGGCAAGCCTGATACTGTTCTTTATAGCAGCAGCAAGTCTTTGCAAATATTTACAACTGCTAATAAACACTGAACAGTTATTTCCCATGAGAGCAACCTTAGCGTCTATCATTTCAAGATTAAACTTACGTCGATATTTTCTCGACGGCGAAGAGCGTGAATTTCTCGCCGACGCTCAGGCCCGATTTGGCCTGCTCCATGGCGGCCTTGGCCGTTTTGGACGTCTGCGAGGCCACCCATTGGCTGGCGTCTTTCACGTGACCCGTGACGGAAACTGTCTTGTCTTTGACCTGCGTTCAGAAAGGGAAAGGAATGCGTGATAAGCACTAGGAAATGGAGCGCGTGTTTTGCTTACGTGTTGCAATAACTTTTCAAGATTGTCTAAGAGAGGACTGAAATAGTCAAAAATAGAACACGGAAGACCTAAATCTTTTAGTATATTCTTCCTTTACCAGCGACCACCATAATTCAGTCTATTTCCTTTGACTCCTAATTTGAATTCTAATTGTGATTATAGTAAATTCTTGCTAAGTGTCATTTTGTGCAATGAACCATCGTAGTGTCGTAGGTATGTCAGTATTAGTGGAAATTAATGTTCTGTTAGTGTGTTTTTCTTTTCTAATTTTTCTATCTTGGGTTATATATACATATACATATATACAGTATATATATATATATATATATATATATATATATATATATATATATATATAGACATACACATATATACGTACACTATACATAAGCATGTATTACAGTATTTATTGTGTGCATGAAGGAGCTAGTCTAACTGATTAGTTTATCATCCAAAAACAGTCTAGGTTTGTGATCATATATTCCTTATGCTAATCTTTACTGACCTTTAGTGCACCTTAGCTAATGAAAAACTACGTTGGTCGTACCTCTAGATATAAACTACGTCAATATATGATTAAATACACAACCTAAATCTACATTCTATTTCACAGCCTAAAAGTATCACGGAAAGAATGTACTGTGTTTGGTACTATTTGTTTACTACAAAACAGTGTCTAATTGTGTCATCCAGGATCAACACTACATTAGGAAAATAGACTACACTATGATGTAAATGATATATGTAATGACTTCAGACAGCATGCATTTGTTAAAATAGACGACTGAATACACGATTGACTGGAGTTTTCGTTCAGTTCTGGTATAAGACCACTAAGAATTCAACGACTTCATTCCCAGAAGTTGAACGAAAGCTGTAAGGAATCCCTCGCATAGTTAACCAAGTGCATGCACTTCTGGAACACCGCATATGTCAATTACATCAGCTGATCATTTACTTCATTCGTCGAAAATATGACGAAGAACTACTAAAGGTAATTTACTATTCATATTTCGAAATCGACACACACCTACCTGACTATATAGTCTATTAATGGCAAGTGTCATGTACATAGCTAGATAAAAAAAAAAAAGAAAGGAGCATACAGTTAGGAAATGGAATATCAACATCTAGGCTACGGCTTTAAGAAAAGCAGAAACCATTTTCTTTGTAGCTTCGACGTCCACGATGAGTTTCTGGCTTGTCACCTTGGTCGAGTCCATGACCTGGATGGCGGAGAGTACGATGCATGAGACAGCGGAAATTCTGGGATGAATAAAATGTAGGAAAAGCTGGGCCAAAATGAAGAGTGAGAAATAGGTTTTTGGAAAAAATGGGTCTGTGCAAAGTGTGGTAAAAAAGATAAGGTGGATATGGAAAACTGGAAGATGAATAGGGTGCGGGTAAAAAGGTGTCAAATAGGATCGCCAAAACAATGCAGTGGACGAAATGTGAAAATTATATCGATAAGTGTATTCAAAACATTAAGAAACACTGTTTTAATGGTGATGGATAGGGTGCAGAAAATATGAGACGGAGTAATTCTGCATCACTAGGGTGAAAAAGGGTGGGGAAAAAGGGTATGATGTTGCACAGAATATTATTTCGTTCGTCGTCTAGTGATGGACTTTTAGTTAAGACATATAATGGTAACTACAGGCAAACAAAAACGAAAAAAAGAGAGATAAATATTATCAAACAACAAAATCAACATGAAAAGAATCAGTATCTGTTTCGCACAGAAACGTAAGTTTCACGTTTCATATCAACTAAAAATGTGAATCCCACTCTTTACAGAGCTTCATGTTACAGCACCAGTGTACATGGTACATCCGGGTGTGTACAGGACCATGTTTATGAATTTTATATATCAACAGTCTGTCATGGCTCAATGCTGTCCCAGAATCTCCATATTTGCATTTATGAAATATTCAATTTTGAGAGCAACCAGCGTTTAGGTTTACAAAAGCCGTGCTTGTATGTATGACACATCTCATTTATTTTACACTATTAATTTGTAGTTATTTCAGGAATGGTAGGGTACGATTTCATGAAAGCTGTAAAAAAAATATTCATCTGCAAGTTTAAAACTTAGATTCCCCATTCACCATGTGATGTGCGTGTATAAATTTATGGTAATATTGTTTTCATGGTAATTTTTTCAAGTCATTTCGTACCATGCATAGGTCCGATACCTTTAAATATGGATACGACTGAAGCCTTCTGTGGCACACAGCAATGTCTCTCATAATCTCTAGATTCTCGATATAATTTGGATATTCTGCTGAATAATCTCAGGCATTGACAGTTTATCCGGAATATATACATATATACACACACACATATATATACATATATACGAGTAAATATATATATATATATATATATATATATATATATATATATATATATATATATTTATATTTATTTATATAAAAGTATATAATAAGAGGATAGTGGCAGAAGCGCAAGAATGTTAGATTTACTTTATGGCATTTGCTTGAAATTGCCTTAAAGTAATGGTAAAAGTTCATGCACTCTCTTTTTTCACTTTGCTCTTACATGTATATATACATACATATATGTACTGTATATATATTATATATATATTATATATATACACATATATACACATATATATATATAATACATATATATATATATATATATATATATATATATATATATATTTGTGGTTGTGTATTTGTGTGTGTGTGCCTGTGTGTGTGTGTATATAAATCTAAAGAATCGGCACTGGTGAAAATATATTTAGTATCTGCAATACACGCTGGAGAGAAGACAAAGAAATTATAGAAGAAATAGAAAAGAAATGTAGTGCACAGTAAAAAACAAAGTTCATTACAGATCAATATGAATATCCCTCATTTTACTAATACATTTCAAACACCATGATTAACGCCATGCAATGTATGCTTGCTTGGGGAGGAAACATTTGCATGCAGTTCATATGCAAGATGCAACATCTATGAGTGGAATACATTTCAGAAGTTCTCAAGGGGACGTATGTAGATTCTCACCTGCGATGATCAGCGAATTTTTAGTATAAATTGTCTGAAAGTTAAAATGAAATAAGGACAGGGACAGAAGAATAACAGTGGGAAGTTGAAGCAGTTGATCTGGATCAATGGATTTTTTGCACATCTATGTTGTTTTATTCATTTATGAAGTTTATATGAGACTTGATTACGAATTAACAGTCGTTCAACACAATTTTACTAAAAAGCATTTTTTTTCCTAATATCGCCTGGGTCAAGATGATGGCAAAGCAATATTCACTCCCGTGTTCACACATTAACTGCTAATAAAGGATTTACGTGTAAGATATTCGAAGCCTTTCCTTTTTGTTTAATATTGAACTTGAAAATCTTTTTACTTGAATTCTGACTCTTTTATTTTCCTGCTATTGCATCGTGTGGTTGCAATTTATGCAGACAACATTTGCCATATAATAACCTACCACGAATTAGCTTTGCTATCCTTTCTTCCCGAGCATGATTCACCAAAGAAAGTGCTTTAGGAAAAGCAGTCAGCACAGCAATTTTATCACTCCATATAAATAATTCCATAAAGAACATCGCTTTTAGGATCGCTATTATAGATTATGGTCTCTGGAACGCGGGGCTCTTAACCAAGGTAACTGGAGGCTTTATATATATCAGAGAAACTGCCTTGAAAGGGAAGGGAAATGTCTGATGTCTAGAGTGATTTAGTTCCCCATAGAATGTCAACAAACCGTGAGCAGAACTGGGGCTCGTATAGATGGGGCTCTTCGCGGCAAGGAAACAAGATGGCAGACGAATGTTATAAGGAAATGGGAATAAGAGAAAGGTGATAGATGAAGGAAAGAGGATATAATTATGAAGAGGATACTTTCAGGGACGGATATCTGGCCAAGAAGGAGAGAATATCAATAAGTAATCAAAAAACGGAAAATATGCGGACAGAAAAATCAGCTTCCAAGGGAAGAAAATTATGAGCGATTAAAAATACAAAGAGAGATAGAATTTCTATATTGATAACAAATTGCAAGAAACAAATTGAAATCTACCACTTCTAAACTATTACAAGGATACATATCTATTACGGATTTGCAACATTCAGTGCAACGTATTTCAAGGCAAAAAGCAACGTTTTTTATTCTCCACTTACTAGCAATAGCGGGTTCTGAATCGCCTGGAAAAGGTAGAGATAAGAATTTTATTTTCTCTGAAAGACTCCCCTGTAAGGGAGGATTAATGGATTGTAGAAACACCAACTACCCACACAAACTCATAGATGGTATATTGGTAATCGTGATTTACATATGAGTAAAAACCAAATTAAATGTGTCAAATAAGATGAGTATAGTTAAAATATTATTGACGTCTAACTGGCTAAATCATCTTTGTTACCAGATTACCACAGTTTATTTGCAACTTCTCTGTATGTCAGTACAGCTTACAAAATCAAATTTTATTAATTTATTTTGGCAAAGCCACGCTTTTCAGTTCGTCCTTACCTGAAACAACGATTTCTTTGTTTCTCTTTGCCAATCAAAAATGATCAACTTGCAATGGGTTCATCATATATTGCTGCCAGTTATGACTCCCCTAACCTCCCGGTCCCCTACCTACCCTGCGCCCATCCGGGGTGGACAAACAGATTTGCAGGAGTAGGGTGGGTGTGTCATGTCTCCCCTACCCTCCCGATCCCCTACCTACCCCGCCCCCACCCGGGCCAGACAAACAAGATCCACTCGGATTTTATTATTATAGGCACACATACACGCACACACACACATATATATATGTGTGTGTGTGTGTGTATGCATAATATGGTTTATAAACTCAAAAGTCAGGACCTGTATGAGATATTGCAAAAATTAAACAAACAGACAGTAGAAACTTAGCATCCACTTTCAGAACTGAAAATTCCCCACAGATAAATAAGAAGTTCCAATTACCGATATAGTCAAGGTTTTTCCAGGATTTAAGCTAGAACTTGAAATAGTCACTTTTATATCCTTAGAGATTTCGAACTGCAGACCGTAGAGATTTTTAAATAGAGAGAGAGAGAGAGAGAAAAGAGAGAGAGAGAGAGAGTTTATCATGTAAAAGGTGGATAGAAAAGACTCATTATTATTTGAAAAGTCAGTGCAGCTTTCCTAAGTCTCCCCACCTGAAACCTGAACAACTTGGAATGTCTGGTTGTTGTCTGCCAAAGGCAGATATCGTCAGCTCTGGTCAATATCAGCTCAGTGGTCTGGTTAAACTAAGATATACTTAACTTTTCTGGTCAATATCCTGAAAGGGAATGGTTAGGGACAATGACCACGGTCACCTGTATTTTCCTTAAAAGCCGCATCAGTTTTAGTAATTTTATTACGGATCGTTTACAGTTTAGCTGAATTAGTTTTAACATTATAAGATCCTCCCACAAGAAAGGTTGGAAAGAATTAATTTTCGGGTATCTGTTAAAAGCGAAGAAAAAAAAAAGAGAAAATGTAAGCTGAGGAATTACTTTAAAATAATCCTAAGGAATCATAGGCCTTCACTGACTAGCATTTGAAATGAACTTATAATTGTTATAATGTAGTTAAATGAATAAGTGTGTTACCAAAATTAATATTTATCCTAAGTGCAACAAAGGTGGTAAAAATCTGCGATAACTCTTCGCATCAAAACCATCCGTGAAGGAAAAGGTACATTCCTAACAAACACATTTTTGCCTCTT
>NC_089743.1:73887470-73892470 GCF_040412425.1 Macrobrachium rosenbergii
TAATGAAAAGGTACTTTTGTGAATAACGATGCCACACTAAACTTACAAGCCTTAAATCACACTGAAAATGTACAAGAGTGAAAATGAAAAGAGGAAATATCTGTCAAAAGCGGGAGTGGGTCAACAATATCAAAATAAGGAGGACAACGCAGGAAGGAACATTTTCCTGGGGTCATTAATAAAAGATATGAGGGCGATAAAGAAGACAGGAATGTGCTTATGAATGAATTCACAATTCTGAATTGGAAGCAATAATAAAGACCCTTCGGAAACGGAAAACACCAGGTTATCATGGAACCACTGCAAAGATGATTTCAGCTGAAACTGAAATGACACCTCGTGTACTAACCAGACACTTAAGCGTATTTGGAATGCTTAGGAACGGTAAGTCACAACACAGGTACCGGAGATAGGTGAACTGGCTGAATGTGGTAACCACAGAGACTTTGCACTTGCATCAATTGCAATGAAAATATCGAGCATGCGTGTTCTCAATAGGCTGGAGAAAGCAGTTAATGAAATGCTCAGAGAAAAGACAGGGGTGGCACAGACCAAATTTTGTGTTAAGATCTGTGTTAAGTAAATTTTTCAAGGAGTCTTGTTCACTGAATTTGCAGTCAATAGTTTGACGCTACAAAGGAAGGTTTAGACTGGAGTAAAATGGAAACTTGCCAGACTTAGAATATGTAGATGATGCTGTTTTTATCAGAAAAACGCCATAAGATTAACAAAGTTTGCTCAATAGAATATATCACTCATCTAAAGAGATGGGACTTGAAATAAACCTTAGAAAAAAAAAAAAAAAACAGAAGTAATAAGGACGGAGCGTACACAAAAGGAGGATATAACATTAGATGAAGAAAGGAATAATGGGGTTAAATCATTCAAATATTTAGGAACAATGATATCTAGTACAGGTTCTCTGAAATTTATGAAAGACTAAAAAGGGCAAATCTGAATAAAATTTGGAAATCAAATAGATTGATATTGCATACAAAAGTAAAATTATGCATTCTGCATAAGCCTAATATGTTCTGGACTGATATACTGACAAGAATCAACGTATACAATGAAACTATATCTAAAAGATTTTGTCGATTTAAAAAAAAAAAACTTTTAGGGGTAAGATGGAATCATAGAGTTTATACACACACATACACGCGCAAACACACACACACACACACACACACACACACACACACATATATATATATATATATATATATATATATATATATATATATATATATATATATATATATATATATATAAATGACATATGTATTTATTCCCATTTCGTCTCTTTTCTGGCGAAGGAAAATTTTCTTTCATCTTTTCCAAATATTTTTCTTTTTCCTCTTGCTCCTTTTACATCTCACTTTTTGTCGTGAATAGCATCCGGGATAGACAAAATCAAGCGAAGAAGGAAACTATTTTCTTCTTACTTTAAGCACCGGAAGACCAACAAAGGTCGTCTCTCTCTCTCTCTCTCTCTCTCTCTCTCTCTCTCTCTCTCTCTCTCATAGATCCCTTCCATAGAGACCCAGATAGCGATAGTGAAGTGGACACCTCCATAAAATGGAACCGTCTCTTTTCACTACATCTTTTCCCAGAATTTTTCCTCCATTCTGTTTTTTTTCCTTCTTTATTTTCCTTGTGAAAGGAAACATTTCTTTGTTTGCTTAGGATCGCTGAAACTTAGAGGAGGGATAAAAACCGTTGATATTTATATATCTTTCATATCCTTGTATAAATTTGCTATTTTTATTTCATCTTTTGAAAATTTATAATATCAATTTACTGTCAATTTTTACCCCTCTTTCTTATTTTCACTATAATTCATTGTTAGATGTGTATTTCTAGTTTCTAGTAAAAATGAGAGAAATAAGCAGATTTACTGATTTTTCATTTCTTCAAATACTTGCTAAATGAGTTACTCTAATGTTTTGTTGTGGTTTTGTAAGAATACTTCATAATTTAATAACCATTAACGTGCGCTGCAGATCTGTAATGTGTGAAGGTCTATTAAATAAATGAACAATAAATAGTATTTTTTACGTTATTTTCAAACGTAAATGATACAAAGATTTGGGTTTTGCTTCTGTGTGAAATACTGTTCATATCTTTGTTCAATGAATAGTATTTATTAAATAGTGTTTATTGATTTTATGTAGGTTCAGAATAAAACGACGTAAATTTCCGTAACTTACTAAGAATGGATAATCTAGGAATGAGACTTACCTCGTAAGAATGGTAATTTCTGTAATTCTGAGGCAAGGTTTTAAATATTTCTTTTCCATTCCTAGAATGTGATTAGGGTGCCTACAAATGTGATTTTTTGTGCGTATAAAAGGTAAAGAATTATTCATTCATGTTGCATAATTTACTCGTTATTATAACGATTAGACAATGTTAGAAGAGCACAGAACGATCAGTTAAGACCCTTTTTTCAGGGTTCAGAGCTTAAATTGGCCAATTTTCCTCATACTTTTTAGCTTAATCTGAAATTTCAAAATAGTGCATGAATTTTCAATTTAAGAAAATGTGATCGGTCAAACCATGAGGTTTTCAAATCTTTGTTAAGGGTTCCTATGTGTGAAATTGTAGATTCGTTCGCTCAATTGCATTTTTTATCGACCCGGGGATTCTCAGAGCATCCAGACGAATGTCTGAACAGTAAGAGATAGATCCAGTTCTCTCCTAAACGTGAAGTAAAACAGAAAGCCATGTTCGCAGTCCAAAGGCAAATCTAAATAAGTAAACAATGCCCCGAAGTTTCTTCGGCGCAATCAAGTTTTCTGTACAGCGTATAATGCTGTATGAACTCAGCCACGGCCCATGAAACTCTCAGCCGCGGCCCATGAAACTTTCAGCCGCGGCCCGGTGGTGGCCTGTGTTGTTGGCACATGTAGAGGTACTAGATGCACGATCATGGCTAATTTTAACCTTAAATAGAATATAAAAAACTATTGAGGCTAGAGGGCTGTAATTTGGTATGTTTGATGATTGAAGGGTGGATGATCAACATTCCAATTTGCAGCGCTCTAGCCCCAGTAGATTTTAAGATCTGAGGGCGGACAGAAAAAGTGCGGACTGAGAGTAGTTTTCTTTTACAGAAAACTAAAGAGGAGATTTCTAAAGAAAGGCTGAAAGAAGAAGTCTGACAGGCACTGAAAAGGGAAATCTAGAAAGAAGCTGGAGAAGGAAGTTGACAGAACTCTGGAAAAGATTCATCAATGAAGATTTCCCTCTTCTTCCAGTTCTCAGCTTTTTACCAGTAGTTAGTTTTTTCTCTTTTGTAATAAGAAATGCTTTACTAATGAGAAAACAGAAGTGAGTTAATTTTTCGTTCAAAATTGTCAGCAATTAGATTCAAGTCTTAAATTCTCTCTATTTTCTCCTTCAGTATAATTACTATTGAGATGGTATGTATTCACTTCACCTCTTGAGCTCATACATACATATATATATATATATATATATATATATATATATATATATATATATATATATATATATATATATATATACATATAAATAATGTATATATATGCATATATGCTTATATGTCACTAAATAGCACCTTTATTAAATATGCATATATGCATATATGTTTGTGTCAGTGTCTGTGTGTGTGTGTGTGTGTGTGTGTACGCATGCACACTTAATAACCAAAAAGTGTAATGGTCGTCTGCCAGCTAATTAGGTATTTGAATGTATCTCATAAATTTGCAAGAAATATAATTGAAATAGTGCAATGTACACTATAAAACATAGCAAACCTTAGCATAGTAATATGCAAAATTCTTATGTTCTATGTCATTTGTACCTTTAACACTTACACCATTAGTGGAGAACAGTAAGAATTAAATAAGTAACAGGGATGAAGAACAATGATCTACTTTTGTTAATTAAACCTTAATTTTGTTAAACTTTATTTGATGCTCTTTTTATGTCATTGAATGCTATTAGTGTCTAGGGAAAAATAAAATCCAGGGAGTTTCCCTGAAATATACGGAGTGCATGATACGAGTATACGCGTTATGTATTCTCACACAGCAGCAAACACAACACAAACATAATAAATCTAATGCATTAATATATATAAAAAAACTGAAATTATTAAAAATTTTTATATAATTATGATTGTATATTATTTCTACATATTTTCATCTATCAGCATGATGATGGAGACAGAGAAATACCGAAAAGTTGCTAATGAGAATAAGACGATGTTACGGATTTTAGCACATGCGCTCTTGTGCCTTAATGGAAATAAATTTCGAAGCAGAAGAAACACTTTTGACATTGTGACTAATGCAAACATGTACGTGTACTTTTTTTGAATATTCGGTTCATTGCATATCAAAAGAAAAAAAAGCATATATTAGATTTACCAGACCACTGAGCTGATTAACAGCTCTCTAGGAGCTGGTTGAAGGGATTAGGACTTATTTTACGTGTCTTAGAACCCATTGGTTACCTAGCAACGGGACCTACAGCTTATTGTGGAATCCGAACCCCATTATATCGAGAAATGAATTTCTATCACCAGAAATAAATTCCTCTAATTCTTCATTAGCCGGCCGGAGACTCGAACTCGGGCCTAGCGAGTGCTAGGCGACAACTCTACCGACTCACCCAACGGAGAACTAACATAAAGAAATCAGTTACAGATTATTCTGACAAACCTCAGAGGAGAAATGATTTATTGACTTGAACCTAACGAAGAAATATAATCAAGGTCATTTGTTGCCATCAACAAGTGCCAATCACTGGAATTAACCACAGTCATTATAGCGTTGGATTGCACGTCTTAGATTAGCAATAAAAGTAAGATTGCCATAAAAGGGTTTTTGTTAGCGGGATGTTGAAAAGCCCCTTAAACTTTTGTAATCTTTTGGACGCTAATGATAATGATACTGCCACTCACAATCTCCTTTTAATAACAATATTGTAATTACCGCAACTAATATTGCAGATGTGCTTATTATCATTAT
>NC_089743.1:73897470-73899970 GCF_040412425.1 Macrobrachium rosenbergii
GATATTATATATAAAGATATATATATATATATATATATATATATATATATATATATATATATATATATATATATATAAAAATGCACTAAAGCCTATTGCATCTTTTAGTTCCTATGGACGTGAATCATGGTGAGTTAATGTAACTATAAAAGCTTTTGCAGATTTCAGAACAGAACTTGAGGGAGAATATTAGAGTCAGATGGCGGGATGAAGTTAGAAATGGCACTAGAATTAAAGTAACCGAAATTTCATGTGCAGATGACATAATGTTGAAAGGGCAATGGAGATGGCTTGGACATGTCCTTTGGAAAATCCTTAGGAGAAAAGTAATCGATATTGTCAGCTAGGCTCCTTGGGTGCCAGAATATTTGGAAGATCCATGCCTAAATTGGACGAGAGCTATGAGAAAGGAGACTGGAAATGAGTGGAGTTTTGTGGAAGATTAAGCATAAGCAAAACATATGTGGCTTAATATTGGACAGGTGCTTTGAGCCACGCATTAGCGTTGGAGACACTGATGTTTGCACATACACACACACACACACACACACACACACACACACACATATATATATATATATATATATATATATATATATATATATATATGGATATATAGATGGATAGATAGTTGTAGATCTACACGTATATTATACATATATTTAAAACATATATATAATATATACACATATACATATATATATATAATATATATATATATATATATATATATATATATATATATATATATATGTACATATATATATATATATATATATATATATATATATATATATATATATATATATATATATATATATATATATATAAAAGCACATTAAAAGAAGAAGAAGAAGAAGAGAGAGAGAGAGAGAGAGAGAGAGAGAGAGAGAGAGAGAGAGAGAGAGAGAGAGAGGCTAATCTTCTGTTTTTAACAAACATTTTTGGGATGAAGTTGCTTGTCCCTCACCCTGGATCACTGATGGTCTAGTAGTTATGAGCGAAGAAGATAGCGTGTAGCAGTTTTGTGTTGGTCAACCATGCAAGCATTGATTGGGCACAAGGTTGCTTTGCTCCGCTGATCAGCCAGCTAGTGATCTGGCAGATAAGTTAGTGCCATCAGCATATATATATATATATATATATATATATATATATATATATATATATATATATATATATATATATATATATATATATATATATATATAAATATATATATATATATATATATATATATATATATATATATATATATATATATATATATATACTTTATCATATACACAATTGTTCTGTGCATTAGTACAATTGCCAATTAAGACCTTTAATTCAAACTGGATATCTAGTGGAGATATTTATTCAGAAAAAGTTTACAAGCTTTAGGACAAACAGTCCTCATTATCAAAGTATCTGTACATTGAATGACCAGATATAAATACAGCTGAACTGGAGGCGTCTGGGTCATTGTAATGGATATTTACAATGAGGACTGTTCAGAAAAAGTTTGTAATTTTTTTGTGAATAAATATCTCCACCAGATAGCATCAGTTTGAATGAGGTCCTGTTAGTAAATATATATATATATATATATATATATATATATATATATATATATATATATATATATATATATATATATATATATATATGTGTGTGTGTGTGTGTGTGTGTGTGTGTTGTAAGTTATGTATATAAACATTCATTAGTGTGTATTCGAGTGCAGTATATATACACTAATGTATGTAATGTATGTATATATATATATATGTGTGTGTATGTATGTATGTATATATATATATATATATATATATATATATATATATATATAATAGTACTTTTTTAAGTTTAATGTAAGTCTGTAAGTTTGCAGTGAAGCGTCAAGATTTTGAGGAAATTCTTCATACCCGGAGGGTTTGCATGATAAGGAGCAGTTTATTCGTACCGTAAATAATGCATCCAGGTTTTTCAAACTACTTGAGCTTTTAACAAATGATAATGGTAAGTAATTACCTCCCTGACTGACTGACGTTTCAATCACGCACACACAGACAAAGCGGGAGGGGAGTGAAGTACAAAAACTGTGTAAAGTGGAATCACATTCTACTTACAGACAGAGAGAGAGAGAGAGAGAGAGAGAGAGAGAGAGAGAGAGAGAGAGAGAGAGAGAAATACCACAGGATTAGTATGTATATATATTATATATATATACATACATACATGTATTATTATATATATATATATATACAGTATATATATATATATATATATATATATATATATATATATATATATATATATATATATATATATATATATATATATATATGACTAACAAATACTCTGCGAGTACATGTATCAATGATTTATCGTTTAGTCACTAATGGATGAATGAACTGATCGGAGATAAATGGACACAAATTGATTAGTAGGCAGTGGGTGTAAATGTGTTAGGATTAACCATTCTGATTAAAAACGTCATTATTTACTTATGAACTAA
>NC_089743.1:73904970-73917470 GCF_040412425.1 Macrobrachium rosenbergii
ATGGAAGGACTGATAGGAGGAACGGGTTTAGACAAGGATACTGTGGTGTGGATCAGTATTTTCATAGAAACAGTTGTGTGAAGTTTCGAGCTTCTGACAGAATCGACAGCAAGGCAATAAGGACAGGGGCGTCATTTTTTGGGGGCCAGGCAACTGCCCTCAAGACCAGTTGCCCCCAGCTCCTCAACTTGCCTCACACCCCAAGCCCCAAGAAGTAACAACAGCGGGTTTCCATTATTCCTACTGAAATTCAAAATGTGTCACCACATTAAGTTATATCTGTCTATCTATCTATCTATCTATCTATCTATCTAACTATCTCATCATCTATCACACACAATGTTTGTTTGTCTGCCTATTTTGCTGAAATACGTTGCTCTTGTTGCTTCAAAAAGCACATAAAATAGCTCAAACCATCTTTGCCCCCCCACCAACAAAAATCTGAGATGACGTCCCTGAATAAGGAGGGTGTTAAGAATGTATGTTATAGATGATAAGTTACTGAGATTTTAAATGTTTTGTGACTGAGGTGAAGCTTTTTTTTTTAGAATATGTAGGTAAAAGACTGATTGTTTTGGTAATAAAAGAAGGTCTGAAACAAGAGGGTTCTCATTCCTCGGTGGCTGTTCAATATTTTTTGGGCTGGGTGATGAGCGAAATCAGAGAAAGGCAGTAGTTGCAGGTGCAAAGTGGATGGTAAAGAAAATGATGTCGACGTTCGCAAGTGAAATAGTTCTGATTAGGGGACGTAAACTGAACCTGGAAGATGGGGCAATGAATGTCCATATGGTTGGTGGAGGAATGGAAATAGTTGATTAGTATGAGAGATTAGGAGAAAATGTAATGGGTGATGGTAGAATTTGAGAAGATGCGAGTCAAAAAATAGGTGAGGCACGAGAGGTAACGGGGTGTGTGCAGAAGATTGGGATAGAACTTGCATTGTCTTAGGATAAAAAGATCACAATTTATGAAGGAATCCTTGCGCTAACCCTCCATCATAAAAGTGAAACGTGCATATTGTTATTTCACACAAGAAAAAAGTAGATGCTGTTAAGGTGAAGTATTTGTTTACAATCTGCACCATATTATGAATAAGTGAAAAATTTGGAGACAAGTAGAAAGGGTAAAAAGATCTGCTTGGGTAATAAGATGAGTCAGAAAATTCTGAGGTTTCAGTCATTTAGGAAAAATGGATGATGATATAATAATAGCTTGTTGAAAAGAGTGTATAATTCAAGAATATTGGAGGATGACCTAGAAAGGGCTGGATACATGGCGGGAAAAAAAGCATTGGACGTAGGGGCTTTAATATTCAGGAAGTATGAGAATCAGTGCAACATAAAGGCGAGTTATACACTCCCCGTAAGGGGTTTAGTGTGCTGCTGGTGAGCCTTCTGTATAGTTGTACTGCGCAACTGATAAAATGGAAGTTTTACTGCACAGAGGGTTCATCCACAATACAGCAATTAAATTATGAATGTCGGAATGTAGCAATGACTGAGTTTTGCTTTTTCAAAGGACTACCCTCTTTTAGGAGAAACAGATGAATATTGAATATATATATATATATATATATATATATATATATATATATATATATATATATATATATATATATATATATATATATATATACCATGTATATATACACCAGAGCTGAACTTGAAACTGAATTGCCGGTTCTTTACAACAGAATACCCATATTGATGTACTGAAAATTAAACAAATCGCAGTCACACACGATCTAGAAATAAACTAATCTTCATAATTAATAAGACACATCAAAGTACTTCATATCACCTTTCAGTCCTGTTTACTGCAGACATTCATGTCACTCTAGTGACTCCAGTCCATAACATTATCCAACAACAGAGAAATTTGCAGCGAACGTCTATTTTTTGGGATTTTTTATAGACCATCTTCCCTTTCATTCTCCCATTTCTACCTTATTTCTTATTCTCCTATGAAAAAGGGAGACCTGATAACATATTTACATGTACATATATATATATGTACTGTATATATGTAGGAAGGAATAGGAAGAGTTGCTAGACATGATGCTTTGATTTGTATTGGAGACTTCAATGCAAAAATGCACTGTTCGAATGAGAGATTTGAGCCTTGAATGGGTAAAATGGGTGTCGGTGGTAGGATGAGTGAAAATGGAGTAAGGTTTGGGAGTTTCTGTCTCGCAAATGACTTAGTCGTTGGGGGCACACTTTTCAGCATCACAACATACACAAGACGACATGGGTGTCACCGTCTAGAAAATATAAAGATCAGATTGATCATATTGCTGTTAGTATTCCGAGGGATCAGAAAAGATGCAGAGAGTGTTGGATTGTCTAATGAGTGAAGGTCGAAAGGTTAGTTTTGTTATAAATAGCGGTAAACTGTAATCATGAATATGCATATTGAAAGTGCGCAGGATTGTCTCATTGACAGCATGGTTGCTGATAAGTTTAAATATTTAGGTACTTGTTTAGATAAGGACGGTTCCTGAGCACATAATTTATGGAAAGATATAAAAAGGTTCACCAGGCAATGGGAATGCTTAAGAATATTTGGAATAATAGCAATTTTTCTGTGCATACAAAAATCAAAATTTATAAGGCAATGGTTAGGAGTATTTTGATATGTGGGCATGAGTCATGGTACACTACAGTGACTTCGGATAATAAATTCTTAGCATTTGAAAATAAGGAACTCAGAAGAATATTAGGAATTAATTGGGGAGATACGATATCAAATAGCAGAATTAGAGAAGTAACAGGGTTGCAGCCGGTCGATGAGTAAGTTAGGTTATCACACTGGAAGTGGCTAGGCCATGCGTATAGAAGACAGGGAATAGTACGAGATACACCAGGGTGAGTTACCCTTGGTAGAAGAGGTAGAGGTAGGCCAAAGGAGACGTGGTTGAGGACAATGAGGCGGGAAGCAGAAGATGAGTGCTTTGGAGATCTTGAGGAGTTAGCCCAGGACGGAATGTAATGGCCTGAGTTCATCGAGGCCCTTTGCATCCCAGTGGGTGCTACAGGAAATGATATATATATATATATATATATATATATATATATATATATATATATATATATATATATATATATATATATATATATATATGTGTGTGTGTGTGTGTGTGTGTGTGTGTGTGTGTGTATATGCATACATAGAAAGAGAGGTAAAGAGAGGGTGACATGTCATTAATTTTTCGTAGATAATTTTTCTCTTGAAATTGCGGGGTTTGTCAGGGAACTGAATTATTATTTAATTTTACCCTCGAAATTCCGCATAAATCTGGAATTTTTCGTTATTTCTTATTCAGATGTGTTTCTCTTCTAACTTATTTTGCAAGTTAGACTATTTAATTATCAAGCCGGTATAATTCTTTTTTTTCACGATTGTTATTTTAGTCTCTCTTGGTCTGTCTGGCTGTCTGTCTGTCTGTCTGTCTGTCTGTCTGTCTGTCTCTTGTCTAAAGGCTGTGTTTTTTCAGCAATACCAAATCTACTGGGGACCTTGCCGTTCAGACTATTCTGTCATGGTACTACACCGATTTCATAAGGTTCGCGTCCACTCTTTTGCAAATATCTTCCCACCAGGGACTTTTGAAATAGCTGGGCAATGGACAATCTATTGCAACAAGGAGTTCACCTCATTTGGACGACATGGGATTCATCCACAAGCCAGCTTAGCCTCTGAACATAGCATATGACCATGTATACCCGTCAAAATCCACCATTTTGTGACTAACGATATCGTTAATAACCCCTCCGCTGGTCAAGGACTTCCCTTATACCCCTGTAACCTTCTGTTACAGAGAAATATACTAGGACCAGTGAACAGTCTTCAGGGTTTCATTTGGGATGTTAACTGAAAGACAGGACCACCCTTACACACCTGTGGACGAGCAAGGTCATGAAGGAGGTATTATTCACTCACTAGAAGGGAAATGATGATCTCCCTAGACTCATTGCTACGATCAAGCTTGAGGGGCTTGGTAGATGTGGAGATGCTGTAGCTGGAATCTGTACCAAGGAGGCCCGAGTACAAGATGTATCAGGAGAGTGCTCTTTGCGCATTTCTTCGTGGGCTACATTGAGGAAGTTGTACCCAGGGAAATGAACACCTTCAATATCTATTGCCAATATGTTAACAATACCTTCATGAAGGTCCATCATAAAGACAACCTACAATGAATCAAAGCTGATTTTGTAACCAAACCTGACCAACATTTCACTACAGAGTGGATTAACAATAACCAGCATACTTCCTTGGTAGGCCTTTATAAATTCTCATGATATAAATACGAACACCCCAGTCGCACAAAGGTATCCATCTCAGGATACTACTCTAACAATGGCAGCAAATGGTCCTCTCAATACTACCTCAGATGCTTATACTCACCTTGGCCTCTGCCATTGCAGTTAGATGGATCACAATTCATCAGGAGCTTGAGAGAGCCATCCAGTAATTTGTAGATAACTGCTTTGCTCATAATAAGATGAAAAGGTCACAAGGAAAATAAACAGCTTATAGAATGACTTCACATATACTCAACCACAAAAACGACGACGAGGTAACATCTACCACTGTAACCAGATGATAATGGCCGACAAAAAGATGAGAGAATAATGAGGTAAAATATTACAAAGTGAAGGCACCCTGTCCTCTCATATCAAAGACCATTCTCAACCCCTGTCCTGTAGAGTTCCATAGATCCAACCTAATAAATAAACTTTTCCGCTAAAGTGATGAATGTAAGCCGCAACATACAACACGTAATGAGATGACCAGAAGTTGACTGTTGAGTAGGCTAATCTACCACCTTCAAGGTGCACATAATAAAGGGCTCGGGACCTTTAAGGGGATAATAGTACAAGGCACAGAAATATTGGGTAGACATTTGACCTTTATGTCAAGGAAGAAAAACCATCAGTCTATTTGCAATAGAAATAATGACTTATTTACCAGTTCCCAAGAATTTTTACAGCAAGAGGATCACCTCCCCACTGACTGATCAACACCTTACCATTGCGTGTTAACCCCCAGCCACACCATCGGTGTATCCCACAAGTTATTAATTTGAACTAATCCTTTTTCCTGCTATCCGTTTCGCCATCATTTCTCGTGTCGTGTACATCTTCTATAAATACCCTCAAGTAATGCCTTTGCATTAACCTCCTCTGATGAAAAAACCGAGTTGATTTGGAAATGTCCTGGTCAATAAAGCTTCCTAAAACGCAAATATATGGTATTCTAAAAGCGTTCTATTTCGACTCCAAACTGAAGAGTATAACCGCTATTTCCCAAGACTGAAAAAAAGAAACATATATATGATAGTTTGCCACTTTCCTTGCACAAGGTTGTTTTTATACTTTCAACTAGTAAGTCTCAAAAAGATCTTTAATATCGAATTTACTATTCTTTGGGAATAACATATCTAGGGACAAGTATATATTAAAAATTAGCTTACTTTACCGTGATTCGATAGAATAAGTCACTCTTTTCCATGTATTAGTCTTGGGACCAAATCTCTTTCAGGGTAGGTGCACTGATAAATATAATTCTCTTTAGGTTTAATTTTCTTAGGGTATAGTGAATTCGATATCAATAACGGACTTGTTGCTTATACAAACATATACACATACACATACACACACACACACTGTGTGTGTGTGCGAGCGTGTGTGTGTACAATCTCACCATCATCCTTTCCACTTTCTCCTAAATGCATAATAAACATTCAGCTTCCTTTTTTTCCACCACTCTACGCTATAGCACATGAATAGTTTTTACCGACGATACTCGAGCTAAAACTCCTTTCAATATTTTCTTTCAAAAGCTTCCAAACTTTTTCTCTATTCTGAGTGCTTATGTTCAGTATCCTCAGTCACCTTTAAGCATTAGGCGCTCCATGCTCCATTCAAGGACAATTTTCTTATCCTACAACTTTGTTTTTATACATTCTGTCCTTCCTTTGACTACATTTGGCTTTTTACGTTGCCCTATCTATAAAACTACCAAACAGACCCACTTTTATCCCCACATGCACAACTTAAATGTGATGTTGCCTGTGTACTTTGAAGCTTGTCTTATAAAACTAAAAAAGAAGTAAAACATATATTTTTGTAAAATTTACTCCAACCATTTCAGTTTTAATAGTTTTGGACCAAGGCCATTGCCAGGACTGAGAGAGGTCTTCTGAATCTCACATGAAATCTAGGGTAAATATTTCGCGCATGAACTATTCATCCGTTTTCAGTGAAACGCAATACTTGATGCAGCATTGTCGTGAGAAATGAGTGTGTTTGTTCATTTCCTTGTTTTCTTGTTTAGGTAAATCTATCGTTTTTGTTCTGTGATGTCTTTTCATACTTGTTTCTTCCCCCGCTTAATTTTGCGTCACTTACCCTGTTTGATTTTATCTTAAAACCAAGTCATAATTAATTTTAAGTGAATATCAGTGCATTTACCCGCCCTCATAATTCTCCTGCAAATGATTTAATAATGGAATTAATTATTTTCTAAATAGAACAAACACCAACTGGAGAGATACACTCAAGGGAACATGCAATATTTACGCAACTCCGAAAACACAGAGAAGCCCTTTTAGATACTTCATAATTAATCAATTTGTTCCGGTAAATGGCTCGGGTAGTGAAGACACGGAAACATCAGGCTGTAAAAATACCAGTGAATAATTCATTATTTCTAGGAAACGAACTTTATACATTAATAGAAGCTCAGTGATATGTACTGCAAAAATGTGCACGTGAATGTGTGTGTGAGAGAGAGAGAGAGAGAGAGAGAGAGAGAGAGAGAGAGAGAGAGAGAGAGAGATGCTATTTAGTTTTCCTTTTCCATGGTAAAAACTAAGGTGCTATATTACGAGCATCAAAAGGTCAGTGACTTTCCTAAGGCTAGTCTTTCAAAGAAAGAAGGAAAAGACAAATGGGAACACAAAATCAACGTGCCATTCTTTATTCACTCTGTTTCAGTGAAAGGGAGACAACGCACTATATTATGCGTTTCAAAAGTTTACTGACATCTGCACCAAAGTTCGAGCCTAGGGCAGAGAGAGAGAGAGAGAGAGAGAGAGAGAGAGAGAGAGAGAACATACGAATGCTTCAAAGAGACATTAGAACCCTTTCGAACACGGCCTCCTGGTTAGTCGGCGCCGTGCCAACGAAGTGATGGAGAGGCGACCTCTAGGTGCCATAAGTTCACGATCCTGCCCTTCTGTCAAGTCTCTACGCTTTCTGCTTCTTCGAAGGCAATTGATATAAATACCGACCAACTTCTATTTCACCAGCGTTCTTCAGGATGCAGTGAGACTGACAAAAACTGTCCCCAAACGTAAATAACTAACGCGAATCGTCATTTGTTTTTCGCTTTACGTCATCTTATTTATTTGACAATTTATTCAATAGCATTTAATAACTAGTCTGTACTTTTATTTGCTTATTGTTTTTATTTAGTTTCATTTTATTTCTAACTGTACCTATAATTAGTAGATTTTGCTGAATTTTATATTTTTAAATGATTTTATTAATTCCTGCTTATATGCATGTTATATATCAATTGTATTATAGCAAACTGATGCTCAGAATCAACTGAGTACACAGTTTTCATATTCTTAAAAAACTCTCTTTACCATCTGTAGAGAGGGATATACTTTTGCTTCGTGTTTCTCTTACAGCCGATTGCTTAGGACAGTATTGGATTTTTTTAATTCATATAAGTTGTTTTTTCCATAGATTTAACAAATAATCTCATAAAGATTTAGTTGCTTGAATTTTACGCAACCTTCCAACAATTCTATATTAATTTTGTTTGTCGATTTTCGTCGTCATTCATCAGTATGATTAATATTTACCTCCAAAAACAAGCACTAACCCATAGCAGCGACGTATCTTTTCTATTTGACTTAATTTCCTCTCTTTCCCTCTGTTACTTCCACAGAATTTCAACAGACCACGACATTCTTGAATACTTCATGGTTTTTCCTACGTAAAGAACTTTTTGGTTACAAACCTTTGTTTTTGTCTTTGGAAAATCATGTGCAGCTCCTAACATCTTCTGTAGTCTGAAAATTTATTTATATGTTAGCAAAGTTACTAACTCCCCAGTTTTATATTCCTACAGTATAAATAGAAAGCTGAATATTCTGAGTTTTATTGTGTATTTTCAACTGACCTTACTCTTTTCATACCTGACAACACTGATTACACCGAACCGCATAATTTATAGAACAGATCTAATGTAGAGGATTGCTAAGAATTCCAGGGCAACTTATTTATTCTAACGTTGACGAAAAGATGCATCTTTCTCGACTTATTCTATTAAAACTCGGAATCTCAATGAGCTTGCTTCGTGAAATAACACCTATCCTTAACCACGACGTACTGTAGGTCTCTGAAACCCGGCTGTCCATTTGCACCGTACTAAAACCCTTCCAGAATATGCACATCTATCTTTACCCATGGGTCTATTTAAGGGTGGAATTTGTCACATCAACATATCTTTATCTTGACTCATAAGATCTTGAACACTTACATATCATCTACCTAACAATTCCTCTGTCAGCTTTTACCGTTATTCCCTGCTGATATTGTTGGTCGGTAAATTCCAAGGACTTTTTTTCAGCTACATAATTTTTTGTCTCAAGTCTTCTCTATCTTTTCGCCCAGATTCCAAAGTTATCTATACGAGAAACTCAGCATACACTACACTGGATGGCTCTAGCCTGCGGCAACAAGGGGTTGATGTCGTAACCTTCCTGGGTATTAACGCGACGGAAAAGCTATTCAGAACTGGACATCTCTGATTATTATGATTATGCATTTAATGTTGCTAATTTTTCTTTGTATCTAGTTCTCTTAAATACTATAACAATATTTCTTCTGTTACTGAGTCTTCTGACCATTCATTTCTGTGACATTTACTCCACAATCCCAACAATTCCACCTATGAAATACCCGTTATGGAACTTTCAGAGCTCTTGGTCGGCTGATATAGAAACATTTCTGGTTGATTTTTCTGGGAACAGGTTTTTTCAAGGATAACCATGAAAACCCTGTAACTCTGAGCTACTAAGCAGCAAAAACCACAATTATTACCTTTTATCATACTCTGATCCTTGGTTTTACTGCTTTTGTTCTACAATTTTCTATACCCACAGCTTTACGAGTCAACAGTGCGTCCTATTTCTCAACAGTAAAATTTACTCCAACAGTTGCCAGAGGAGAATATTTAAACTTTCAGACTTGTTGGCCGCAGCAGGACCTCAGCCAACCCAAGCTTGTTTTGTTACTCGTGCTTATTTTCAGTCATCTGTGAGCTGCTGCTGGACTTCTTGACTTGCAAGAGTATGTTTCACAAAACAAGAATAAATCCAACATTCTGATATGGTTTCCTGCCCATAAAAGCTGAAAAGGTCTAATCCTTGTAATACAGGTCTCATCTCATTTCATCACAGCTCTCTCTCTCTCTCTCTCTCTCTCTCTCTCTCTCTCTCTCTCTCTCTCTCTCTCTCTCTCTCATAATGATGTATTTATAACTTGCTCTCCCTATAAAACTAGGCAACTTCTTTGACTTTAATTTATTTTCCGAATAGTTTCTATGATCCTCATTGTCCTATTTTGCCTCTGTAATTTTATTCTTTCCTTATGGAAGTTATTTCATCCCTTTAAACTGATATTTCTCAGTCCTCAGGTGCGAACACACTAGTTTAAAACAAAGTGTCAGTCTTATTTTAAAGGTTCCATTATTAGGGAACTCACTTCTGTGTTTTCTGTGACTCATGTTCGGTTATCGTATCTGCGAAACTTAGGGGATTTTTTTTTTTTTTTTAAACTTTTCACGTCCATAAGGTACTATTTGCCGAACAACTTTCTTAAGGATCAACTTCTTACTATGAATTCAGTCAAACATTTAATCTTAATTATTATATCTGCCATTGGTAATTCTGCAATATTTGTTCTCTCTTCTTTCTAAAGTGGTGTTCCTCAGGGCTCTGCTCTCTCATCCACACTTTACCAATGACCTTCCGTCTTCCTCTTCTGTTCTAACCTCCCGTCTTTATTTATCCTCCATCACTGTATTGGCAGTCAAATTTAGCCTGCCATTGTCAGAGAACTTTGATCTTGAAACCACATCCAAATGGAGGGCCCTTAACATGGGGAAGGTTAGTGCCCCAAGAAACTTTCTGCATGTTTTTCCGAGGACTCTGCCATAAAAATCTTTTAGCGTGTTGGATGAAAATGTCATTTAACTTTTACTCCTTGTTTATTAGTTGGTGGAGACCCGGGGCCTACACCAGGTTTCCTACTCCCTTTCACACATTACCACAATAAAAGGGCCACTGTAATTAAGGGCAAGGGCCCGTTCTGGCATAAAGTCGATAATCAAAACCAACCAGCTATCCAGTTCCTATCAATAATTTGGTCATTCTGGTCATTTTATACTCTTCCTGGGGATATCACTAGTTTGGACTGTCCAGATGTTACTAGTTTTTTCCACTCCAGTGACCAAATCCTGGAATGGAATACTGATTTCTCATTTGTTGTGTTTTATGTCCATGTGATCAATAACGTCTTTGTACTTGACATTTCCCCAGTTAGTTACTTCTCTGAGGGAATGTTGCCTTGCCATGTGTTTCTACAGGCGTTGTTTCGGGCAATTTCCATTTAAAATAAGAGTCCCTACAATGCTGTTGATCTTTTAACTTCTATGACTCCATGAAACCAACGTCATACTTATCAGTTTAGTATCCTTTTCTTTCTTACTGCAACCAGTCTTTGCAACGTGATCCCTGTTTGCATTTTCTTGTTCTTAACGCCTGGATTAGATGGTATGCGCCTTTTGTATTAGGTTTGAAAGGTCACTGACCGCAATTCATAGAATATTTTGCACAAGTCACTATTCTACGATCTACAGTATGATTACAGTACATCATGGACAGGAAATATATATATTTCGTTTGTTACATCATTTCTTGGTCAGCTATCTGTAACTTTACTATAATTCATAAGATAGTATCATAAAGTTAAAAAAATATCTATATTACAGATGAAAAACTTCTTGATCATTATGACTGGTGCTAGTCCAGGAAACAGTAGCTTTTTATAGCCAGCTCCAACCAAATATTATGAAATATATACGGGACCATAATGTCATTTTAATAACAATATGGTCCCGTATATATTTCATAATTTTGGCTGATACGGGACCATAATGTTATTTTAATAACCTTTAAAAGGATTCTTAAATATCTTCAAAATTTAATTTGTGAAGAACTCATATTTCGAAATCTACTGAAATTGAATTACACTATTTTTTCTATTCAAATCATTTTTCAGTATTTTGCGTTGGTCTCTTAATTTAATCAATTTATTTTTCATTAAAGATTCTCGGATCAAGCTAAGAAATCTAAAAAAAAAAAGTTGATAAAAATAGCAAGGCGCTCGGCACTGTGAATTTTGTGCGCGGAGAGAAAAGAAATAGCAGTCCATTACATTCCTCTTGAATTATTTATAATGGACCTCAATAATGACAAGTCTTTGTCGCAAAAATCGAGTTGGCAGAATTATGAAGAATGCCACAGATTTAATGGGACGACGCAAAGGCTTTCAGTCGCCGTAGAGCTCGATTTTTTTGTGGACTGTTTGGCTCTGGGAACTGCTAGATGCTGAACAACAAAGAGAGGCAATTAAAGATATACAATATTTCTTTTATTCTTCTTTTTAGTTTCGCTTTCTAGCTAGAGTTGAATCAAAGTCGGCTTTGAAGGAGAATATAAAAGTATTCTCAAGATTAATCAAAGAACCTGTTCAGCTGTGGCTTTCTTCTCAAGGCTGAGGTAAGAAGCCTTGATATACCAATCAAGGTTTCTTAGTAAAACAGGACTAATAAGTTTAGTCAAACAAGATTCTCTTTTTCCGCAATACCATTCGACGTAGTTCGATTAAATCGGACCCTTGAGTGAAAGGAAATTTAATTTGGTATTCAGATATAGAGCGGGGCAAGCGACGATGTTGCGAAATTCAAATGAGACCTTGGCAAAAGTGAAACCGACTATTGGTTGTATGACAGGAAGCAGAAGTAAAATGGAATTTAAAAATAGGTTGGAAATATCTATTGACTTTTTTTGGGGGCAAGAGAAACCAGAGGCCACAGGATTGTATTCACGTAGTATTGTTTTGTATGATGGAGATGAGGTAAATGAGGAATATACCGAGTGACAGATTATCTATCAGTCTCTGTAGGTTCGCCTGAAAAATTCTTTGCGAGACTTTCGTGGGCAAATAAACGAGAGGTTGAGCGGAAATTGCTCTGCAGATTCAGTGCTCTTATTTGTATCGTGCAGTGTGTTCAAATACCAGCTTATAATCCACGAAAGAGCGTATAATATAAGTATAATATAAATATAAGTATACCTTAGTTTAACCAGACCACTGAGCTGATTAACAGCTCTTCTAGGGCTGGCCCGAAGGATT
>NC_089743.1:73922470-73927470 GCF_040412425.1 Macrobrachium rosenbergii
ACGCCATTCAGACGACATTACACTGACTTTAGTACATCTCGAAAAAAAAATAAAAAAATATAACAATAATTACCAGACAAATATGGGTAAAGAGATCTTAACCCAAGCGGGGGGGTTTGGGAAGTGGCAAAATAAGGTTTTAGGTTTAAATATAAACTACACACTCTCTCTCTCTCTCTCTCTCTCTCTCTCTCTCTCTCTCTCTCTCTCTCTCTCTCTCTCTCTCTCTCTCTCTCTCTCTCTCTCTCTCTCTCTGTGCTTATGCACACTAATGTGATTATCTACCCAGCATTCATTTGATCATGCAGAAATTATCAGAGATCCTATTTTCCAACTTGCTTACTTTTGTCTTCCTCATTTTTCTTCATGTTCTCCCTTAGAATATCGTATGTGAGGGACCTAACTGTTTCCATAGCTACCATAAACTACTCAGAGAATGGATATGTCAGGGAACGTGTAAGAAGGCAAGGGAACATTTGGTAGCTATAAAAATAGTTAGGTCCCTTACATACGATATTCTAAGGGAGAACATGAAGAAAAAGAGGAAGGCAAAAGTAACCAAGTTGGAAAATAGGATCTCTGATGATTTCTGCATAAACAAATGAATGCTGGGTAGATGATTACATATGTGTGCGTAAGAAGAAAGAGAAGAAGGAAGAAAAAGAAAGAAAAATAATTATATTTAAACAGTAATATTTCGCTTAGGTTGAATACCAAATAGTTATTTCGATTTTTAACCTCAACTAGATAAGTAAAATTTTCCTCTGAATATAAAGGGTGAGGAGCAGTGAAACATTAAAAAATGTGTGATTTAAAAGGGCATCTTGACTCCCCGTCCAGAAATAAAAGTGAAATGAGTTAATTTCGTGAGGGGTGGGGAGACTAAGGCCCCGGGTGCCAACGACCGACCTCCCATTAAAGTTATGTTCGACGATCTGGCGCTCTGCTGCTTCTCACTGCATTTCATCAAATTAACGGCTCCACCACCCCCCACCCCCCCGCAAACCCCCACAACCAGGAATTTTATGGAGAAGTCAGCTGTCGAGAAAATACAAATTCCCTAACACCGCAGATAAATCTGGCCATAAGGTTTTCAAAAACTGCTTTTCTAATAGTCACCACTGATTTAAACACACACACACACATGCACACACACACACACACATACACACACACATATATATATATATATATATATATATATATATATAACTATATATACTGTGTATACATATATAATTATATAAATATATATATATATAAATTTGTGTGTATATATAAATATACAGTATATACATTTGACATTTGAATTAGACCACTATGTAATCCTCTTGTCCAAATATATGGCTGCAACGTATAAAAAAGGGTTTTTATGGACATTTTATCTTTTATATATATATATATATATATATATATATATATATATATATATATATATATATATATATAAAACCTTTATATATCACAGATAACAGTGGACTAGTCAAATGTCAACCTGATCAAACCCAAAGACAAGTTAGAACCCTAACAGGGAGCAGATGTATTCATCATACATAAATCCACATGAGAGAATTTGACGGTAAAAAGTACTTATAGTTTAACATCTATGAATGTAAGAAAGTTATTTGAGGATCAGTGACAAAAGATCTGAATAAGGTAAGGGGGAGAAATATTTATTATATGTCACTTTGTCTAATTGTTCTCTTTTAACCCACTTTGAAGTCTCATTTTTATAGTTGACACGCTCACTCATTACACGAATATTTCCTGTCTTCATCATTCTCTCCCCTTCATCTTATTCTTCTTTGTCCTCAAACTCTTCAACCAGCTATAAAACATTAACTTGCTTTAAACTTTTTCTAAGAAAAAACACGTCTATTTTAACTTAAATCATCCACTTTTCAAACGCAAGGTTATTTAAGTCAAGCTGTTTTTAAAATATCTTGCCTAGTTAGTTAGAAGGTAATGCCAAGTAGTTTTTAAAGAAATGCTATGTCGACGGGCGCATGTTCTGCTGTGGTAATTTTCTTAACATTTTCAGGTCTTGGGACGTTTTTAGTTGGCGGTTAATGGCCCCATCAGAATCGTGTGGTGATTCGGTGAAAACAGTGGCACGAGGAAGGACCACGTTAGTGAAGAGCTGAAACTAGGTGTTGAATTAGACTTCTTCGTTTAACGTGCTTTTTCCCATTTTTTATATGAGGGTAAGCACGATGTTTTCTTTTGAGGACTTTGTTTTGGCAGCATTTGGGTGAACCGTAGCCTCAGTCGGTTGCCCTCACCCTGGCATCGCTTAGACCCCGGTAGCGCATGTGTACATGTATCGTACCAAATCCCCAGCTCCCTTTCTCCCAGCAGCGAGAAGAGTTGAGCGGTTGAATTAGACTACCAGCTCCTAATTACTAAGGGAAATGTATAGCATGGAGTCTGTGTGTTAGGTGTCGATGGAGGTTGGGAGACTTTCCTGTTAGATATGCAAGTTTCTCTATCATCGTAATTCAAAGCAAAACATTTTAAAGAGCCGTTATTTATCTACTGCAGTAGCAAGACGGAAATGATATGGTTCGTATAGCTAGGTTATTCTGGAGGATGTGAGATGATCTCAGACTTTAACTATTGTTTTGCAGTTCGCAATGAATATGAAACCATTTCTTGAAACAAGCCACATTGATCCGTAACATTTCTGTAATATGTCACTACGAACTGAACTCACCTGCAGTTTTACTTATCAAAATTTAATGGTTTGGTAATATGTATATCCTTTTAAATGCTTCGTTTGCTATGCAATTTTTCCTTGACGTCTTATCTTTACTTTGTCCTACCTAATCTTTTAAGGCTTGAAGAGTTTTCACCATAAGAGTTTTAAGCTTTTATTTAATAAATCTCCGTGGCGTCGCCAGAATCTGCCAATGAGTATTGTTTTGGCATTTTTGTGTTTATTTGCTTCCTTTTATCCTTTTGATGCATAGCAAATCTCCCCCACCCTCTCTCTCATATACTTTTGAGATATACAGTGTGTATACACAGACACACACACACACACACACACACACATATATATACTATATATATATATATATATATATATATATATATATATATAATATGTGTGTGTGTGTGTGTAAATGTAATGTTAATCAATAATATTAATGCATTCGTGCGTTTATGCACATTTACAAATATAACGATTTTGCAACCACCAAGTTTTCGAAAGATTTGCCAGACATATTTTCCATAATGCAGGTGGCAGATAAAAGCAGCCATCTCCCAGCGCTGTCACCTTTTTCATTTTCCACTCGACCCTTCAAAACTTCCCCGAGATTTCACGTCATGTTATCCTTGAAGTTTTTTCCCTATTCCGTGGACACTTTGGCTTTCACAGGTGCAAGAAAATCCTACGGAAGAGGATTTGAAAACATTTCATAGTCTCGAGATTTTCTCTCCCCCGTGAAGACATTTATAAATAAACTGTATTCGGGTACACACGTAATCATGAACAAGTGTTCGTTTTATAAGTCATGTATTTAATAGCCAGAGTGACCTCTTACCTATGCTTTCCACTGAAAGCCTCGAAATCCGGAAGAAAATAAATGGAGAAATTTTCTTTGTCAGGTTAGCTCGAATCTGTACTAGCTACAAGACTGGGACAAGTGTTCACCTTTATTATTATTATTATTATTATTATTATTATTGTGTGTGTGTGTATGTGTGTATTATTATTATTATTATTTCAGTAAATGAAACTTATTCATATGGAACAAGCCCACAGAGGCCATTGGCTAGAAATTCAAGCTTCAAATATGGTGTTCATCTTGAATAAATAAGCATAACCAAGAACTCTAATAGGCTACTTATCTGTATTATTATAGTAGTTTTTCTACTTAGATCAAAATAAACTCAGTCTCATTATGGTGACGGTGTTAAGAGCATCTTGTTCAGCTAACTGACTCTAATAGCCACAATGGCCAGTTACCTAATCTGTTCCTTACTCTTTTCGGATACACTTTTTACTGAAAATCTTAAAATTTGAAAGGAAATGAGTGATCTGATTAGACTTGACGGTGCTTGGAATACTGCGATTAATGGTAAGCTTAAAAGTGTATATCGTTGCTCATTCAATCAGATAGATCTATCAGACACATTGTTGGGTAACATAAGTCAACCCGTTTCCACCATAAAGATGTAATGGTATCATGTCTTTTTTTCTTCTAAGCTTTGTAGAGCAAATTGGTAAACATATCAGTCTATGTAATCTAAAGTAATAGCAACAAATGCCACTTAATTTCTCAGTTTCTTATAATTTGTGGACACAGAAGAAATTGAATGAAGAAATTCCCCTTCTCAGGTTTCAGCGCTTGCACCACTGGAAGGATAGGAATTTATTTCAGTTGATGATAGCCTACATAAACTGTGAATATGTCAAATTTAGGTACGTTTGTCTTTAAACAAAAATTTGACATTTTACACACACACATATATACATACATACATATTTATTTATGTATATATAAATAAAACTCTTTCTATACATATATATGTATATATATCATATATACATACAGTATATATATATATATATATATATATATATATATATATATATATATATATATATATATATATATATCTATATATATAATGAACATAATTAATATTAATCCACCAGAGTAGAGTAATAAACTATGCACTCTTATTTGGTACGAATCCGACCTGTAGGGGAAATTTTCTTGGTTTCAAGTCTTAAGTGGAAAGAATATCCAAAAGTCTTGCGAAATCGAAAGTCTAAGATGTCGTGACTGCTAGCAAATAAGAAAACTGTTAATGTAAACTTACGAAGAAAAATACTTTTAACATCACATTGCCAAGATGAGAACGAGAGAAAGAGAGAGATAGAAACAGATGCAGATTTATATCTGGAAATATGGATACCAATTTTTTTTTATATATATATATATATATATATATATATATATATATATATATATATAATTTATATTTAT
>NC_089743.1:73929970-73942470 GCF_040412425.1 Macrobrachium rosenbergii
TATATATATATATATATATATATATATATATATATATATATATACTGTATATATGTATATATATGTATATATGTATATATATATATATATATATATATATATATATATATATATATATATATATATATATATATATATATATATATATATATATATATAAGTATTGCACATCTACACAGTATAAATTGGGCGCCCCTCATGATCTGCCAGCCGTCACGTTTTCACTAAAGTAGGGAGAAGACTAGAGAGGAGGTAAAGAGATTTAGACTTTATTTTCTAGCCAACTTTTGAGAAGTGTTTAGAAGAAATAAAGAAATAATAATAATAATAAAATTACGGATGATATCTTACTGTGTTAAATTATCTGTGTCGTTTGTTCCAAAACGGCCTTTCATATAGCTGATAGGTAATGTTTACTAATTAACCATATTCTGCTGTTTTTGCTTATAGTGAATGATGTAATAATTCATGTTCAGACGTATTAGAATGAACCCCTAAAAGAAAATAATATCTAAACGGAAAAGATGTAGAACTTTCATAACAAACTTTGATATACATCAAGAGACTTGAGTGTAATATTCTCTGAATGGTTAGAGCTCTCCTTGTTGTGAGCTGTCATGGCCTTGAGATTCACATGCCATTAACCAAAAGTAAAATAAGAAATAACAGTTCTATGGAGATTCATACCAATTTACAAAAACTATGTTGGTCACTTGATGCTATTTGGGAATCAGCTTAGTCTCCGTAACAAAGCGTATGTTTAGGCGGCGTTTAGATGCGAGACTAATCGTTGTTACGAAGGATAAATTGCTAAGCTTTTTTCTTTATACTGGCTAGTTCATTGCAGGATAACTAATCAGCAGGCCATGGCTAAACTAATCTCACCCGTCATATCACTAGTGATCGTTTAAGAAAATCCACCTGTTACCTGACAATCGACTAATCAGTAAACCCCAGGAGGTAACTTCTTTCGATATGTGCAATAGGCACATGAAACTATCAATATTCACGTGGTTGTCGATATGTATTCTTTGCGTAAAGCTTTAAGGATCTTCCATCAACACCATTAATGTCTTATTTCCTTTTATAATTTCCTCAACTTTCCATACACAGTCTTTCACTGCTTTTTCCTGAAAGCTAAACATTAGAGAACCCGATAACTTGTCTTAAGGAATATATATGAAACCCAGAAATACGTCCTGACCGAAAATACAATAACAATCAATTGCCTTCACATTCTTACCTTCTGTCCCGCCTTCATCGACGCCTCAGTTACATTCTTCATGCCCTTTTTAGTATCCTTAACGATGTCCGTCAGCGCCTTCTTCGTCAGGGAACTCCTTCGTGAATCGGTGGCGGGAGGCTGAAGGAGGGACGGCCTGGAGAGAAGGATTTAAGTGATTAGCATAATATGTATAAGTTATTAGCATAAGTTAGTAAGATTCCGAAATATTCTTTCAAGGCGAAGTTAACGATGATTACATCAGGAGATATGAAGTCAAATTAAAAGTGCTCTACATGCTTTAAAGCTGTTTCTCCTCCTAGAATTTTAATGAATTACGGTGCACGAGAGAGAGAGAGAGAGAGAGAGAGAGAGAGAGAGAGAGAGAGAGAGAGAGAGAGAGAGAGAGAGAGAGATCCTGCAAACCAGAGAGAGAGAGAGAGAGGAGAGAGAGAGAGAGAGAGAGAGAGAGAGAGAGAGAGAATGAGAGAGAGAGAGAGAGATGTTCCAACAAACCTCCTCGATCCTGGGGCATTTTCTGGCGGGGGCGTACCGGAACGCGGAGTCGAACTGGCGGTGGGCGTGCCTGTACGAGATGGCGAAACAGGCGCAGTGGACGGCGTGGAAGCTCGAGGTGGACGTCTGACTGTGAGAAGAGGAGTCCCAGACAAAGGGGTTCCCGACGACGGCGTCCCTCCCTGTGGGGTGCCACCCGCAGGGGTGCCATGGGGCGGAGTGCCTCGATTGTCTGAAATCAGAAAATTGTGACAAATTACTCGAAAACGTGATTTATTTTTATCATTCTGTTGTGTCTGTTTATTTTAAAGAATGGAATGACATATATGGTACATTCACAGTATTCTTTACTTTTGCTTTTATGAAATTTAGATTGTGTGTGCATGTGTATATATATATATATGTGTGTGTGTGTGTATGTGTATGTATGTATGTATAAATGGTCTCGAAGGCGAAGGAAAGTGGCACGATTGTTACCACAGTTTATTATACCAACGTTTCACGACAGTTGCTAGCTATCGTCGCATTTTCAAGGCTACGGTTACTAAAAAAAATCTGCAAAAATTCACATTAAAACATCGGCATTTACATAAAGTAAAAGACAAATAAAAACAAGGGGCATAGGCACAGCACATACCTAAACCCCAAGAGTAATGAGACTAAAAATATAAGTTTTTTCCAAGAACCCAGCAAAAGTATGAAAGATGGCAAGAAAGGAGAACATTAACAAAAAGTTAAGCAATAAGCAATTATACAGAGGTTTGTTTGAGTGCTTAGTGTTGGAACCGTCTTCTTCTGTACAATGATCTATGAAAAATGATACATTTTCCACATGGCTATTTTATAGAAAAATCTTTAGTTTAATATTGGTTTTGCATACTTTTGTAAGATGGTTTTTCAATAATTATAGCCTTGAAAATGCGACGATAGCAACTGTCGTGAAACGTTGCCATAATAAACTGTGGTAACAACGGTGCCCTTTGCCTTCGCCGTCCAGACTGTGTTCTGAGTCGAGACTCCCCTATTTGGACATTATATATATATATATATATATATATATATATATATATATATATATATATATATATATATATATATATATATATATATATATATATATATATATATATATATATATACATACATGTATATATATGCACACACATATGTGTGTGTGTGTGTGTGTGCCTTGTGATTCAGTATAAAGGATGATGATTAGACAACAGGAGAAGTGAGCCACATGACCGGTTATTTTTCTTGGTTCACAGGGCGTCCATGGAAGCCAAAGTAAGAGTGCATGAGAGGATTGTTGAGCCAGCTCTCCTATATGGAAGTGAAATGTTAATGCAAATGTCAGTGAAATAAAAAAAAAAAAAGGCTGAGGGTGTTTAGCTGAGTTGTTTTATGAAGTCCATGAAGAGTTGCAAGGATGAGAAATGTGGCGATACGTGTAAACGGTGAAATGATTTGCGTCGGTGAAAGGATGATTCAAAAGTTTTTTTAATTATTAGGTCATAAGGGAAGAATGAGGTCGATATTTAGATAGAAGAGTGTATGGTTCGGAAGTGGTAGGACGGAGAAGGAAAGGAATGCCTAGAAAGCGTGTGGCAGATTACAAGAAAGACACGCTGAAAAAAAAAAAAAGGCAAGTAAGGTGGACGTAAACAGCACTGTGTAAGGAATTCAACGTATCATTGATGTGCCTTATATGTAGGTGTGTGAGGCAGCTATTTCCAATTTCATGTGATATGAGCGAAGTCTTTTTTCGCAGTGGGTATAGGCCTTGATAAAAAAAATCATTAGTAGTTTTAGAGCCACGTAATACATTCATTGTAGTCACTATAATGTACTCACAGTTATCTACTATGTAATTAAACGTCTGCAAGAAAATAACAGAAATGAGAAACAAGCGAAAAATCAAATTAAATTTACCTACCGCGACTGAACTTTGCTTGGTATTTGGAAAAATGAAATGATAGGAAATTAAACATAAATGGGTTAAAGGAAAAAATTTTAAAAATCGTTTGAAATAGTACCTAGGCCTAGATTAACTATACATGTATGCGATGATCACCTTGATGAAAGTAATCAAGGCCTAGATCTTAGATTTACAACATTTTTGTTGCACAGCGGCAGTTACATTATTCAAGAACTGTATCTAATACTTTCTGTGAATTGCAAATCACATACAGTCAAAGTTAGAGAAAAAGATGATTCGAACCTGAGCGTCAAATGACTTAACAGCCCAAGCACACTTTTACCTGACTCTAGGAACCCAACCTAGGGCTAGGGTCATGAACTTCTTTTTAAATAAAGATCACTTAACTTTGATAGTTGCTCTGCAGCCCACTTTCTGTTAATTTAAGGTTTCAGCCATTTCTGACTCTGCAATGACAGCATTTTTCAAATGATCTCAATAACACAAATCACAAACAACAGCTTGACCTGTAAGTTACTGTAATGACAATGGGTACCAATATAGCATACAACAATACAGGTCACGAGAACGTGCTGCGCTGACACCGTATTTCAGTTAATCTCAGATACGCAAATCTCTAACAGTCACTTGGCCTGTAAGTAACTGCTATCACAATGTGTGCGAGTCGTGTCGCGGTGTGTTTCATGAACACCTGAAGCAGTTAATTACAGGAAGCATCACTCAAGTTAAAAGTTAAGTATACCTTAGTTTAACCAGACCACTGAGCTGATAACAGCTCTCCTAGGGCTGGCCCGAAGGATTAGATTTATTTTACGTAGCTGAGAACTAAATTGGTTACCTAGCAACGGGACCTACAGCTTATTGTGGAATCCGAACCACATTATAACGAGAAATGAATTTCTATCACCGGAAATAAATTTCTCTAATTCTTCATTAGCCGGTCGGAGAATCGAACGGGGGCCCCTAGCAGAGTGCCTGCCGAGAACGATACCAACCCGTCCAATGAGGAACTACTGAAATTTAAAAAGGCACGTTTGGTTCCGTTTTGTTCAGGTGATTGACCATATATGATATAAGCAGATTTCCATAATAATTTAACTAAATTATTATAGACATCCTTTCCAGATTCAGCGAAGGACAGGGAAAGAACGAGGTGAATAAGCGACTGTCCTTTCCAGTCAAGGACGGTTGGCAACCTTACGTGCCCTTGGCATCCTTTCCAGTCAAGGACGGTTGGCAACCTTACGTGCTGCCAAGGACTCATATTCCACTGGCAGACCCCGCTATATTAATTACTGGAGACTGATATTTGTTCACTACAGTCTACGGACGATTGTGCATGATACCGACAGAATATCATGCTAATTCAGATTAAATAACCACGTATCGGTTATGAGGTTTAAAAATTCTCTCTCTCTCTCACACACATACACACGATGGACAACCAAAAAGTCTTTTTTAGGCGATGTTTCTCAGATAGATACTATCTTGTACCTCCTATTCGTTACTGTTGGCTGGATATGTCTGTTAGAAGTTTATATAAAACTGCAGATTAGGCCTACTGGGGAACAGCAGTAAAAAAAAAAAAATTAAAAGTGCGCCATGCTATCTATCTCATTGTTGGTATGAATAATCTAAAGGCTATAGTACTTATTAGTAAAATATTTTCAGTCTCTCTCTCCCCCTAAGTACACACACATATATATATATATATATATATATATATATATATATATATATATATATATATATATATATATATATATATATATATATATATATATATATATATATATATATATATATACATATACATATATATATATATATATATATATATATATATGTATATATATACACATATAATAGTCACTATTCACTCTCTAGTTCTAAATTTGTGTGCTGAGGCATAAAAGTAATTTATCACACTATAAAATCTAAATACTTAATAAATCATGGATACTCATTGGAAAGACAGAATTCTGCGAATGTTGAAACTTAAAATTGGAGAGAAATTAAGTTTTCCTCGGACATTTGGAAAGAAGCTAATGGAAAGTTGTTGGGTGAAATGTGGTGGTGTCCTGTTACATAGTGTGAATGGTTTTTTCAAAAGGCAAAAGTATGAACTATCTTTTATTGGAGGAAAGCCAACGATGAACATTTAAGTTTAGATTAGGTCATCATTATGACAGATGTCTATATACCTAACGCTGTCATGTAGAGAATCATAAAAGTAAATGTGCGATTTAAAAAAAAAAAAAATTGAATTATGGCCGTCTAAATAAAACTTAAAATTAAAACTCGAACATAATTATATCAAAGAAAGCAAAATTAGTTTCCTAACTAGCTGTAGAAAAATATATTCTGGATTAGATTTCCATACAAATATATTAACGAAAATTGGACTGCGACGCTTAAAGAGAAAACAGGACAGTTACAGAAACGCTGTTATTGGAAAATGTAACCTCTCCAAGTGACGCTGAACTTCACCTAGTTCCACCCAGCCCAGTTGGGATTCTTAATCATTTCCGCAGAAGCAGCCCGCTTAAATCTTTCAGGAGTTCTGAGGGCAACCTCCAGGGAAAGCTGACATTGAAGAAATGCCAAGAGAATAGTCGTCTGAACACGGGAGGACACAAACAAGACACATTCGAGGAGAGAGAGAGAGAGAGTTCACGGCTTTGAGCAGGAAGTTCCAGGTCACTTGGATAAAGAAGACAGGCGATGTGAAGAAAATTATCGGGCAGGGAGGAGAATGAATAATAAAAAAAGGGAGTAAAGGTGTCCGACCTTTCTTCACTTTCTGTAGTCACCTTCCTTGTTTTGATAAGGAGTTATCTGGATTATTGGTACCCAGGAGACACTTCGGGAAAGAATTATGGGCACAAAATTGCAGCATCGATTGAACCTAGAATATTAGGTGGGAGCCAGGAACTGTAAGGAGGCCTTAGAGGCCTTGTCAGACACCAGATCAAATTTTCTGTTGAGACCTACATCGATGATGACATAATGTTTGTTATAAAGGTTTCGCAAATCCAATATTTCCCCTCCCCAAAGTTGAGAGAAGATAAGCATTCCACAGTCTTGTAAAAGCCCTTAACATTTCCTAAGCACAGTGAAGTGGGAGTGAGAATTAAACAAGTAAAAAATGAGCAGAAGTTACTTCGGCGTATAATCAAGGCCACCGAAACTAGATCTATCTTTCGGTGGTCTCGGCATAATGCTATATGAGCCGCGGCCCATGAAACTTTAACCACGGGCCGGTGGTGGCATAGCCTATATCGTTACCAGAAGCAAAATTATGGCTAACTTTAGCCTTAAATGAAATAAAAAACTACTGAGGCTAGAGGGCTGTAATTTGGTATGTTTGATGATTGGAAGGTGGATGATCAACATACCAGTTTGCAGCCTTCTAGCCTCAGTAGTTTTTAAGATCTGAGGGCGGACAGAAAAAGTGCGGACGGACAGACAAAGCCGGCACAATATTTTTCTTTTACAGAAAATTAAAAGGGCTTGAATATTCCCCTTGAATTATTAGAGGTAGACAGACTTTTCCAAAGACGCCATTTTACTAAAAATGTATTGTCAAGAAAAGCATTTAATTTTTTGTTGTTGGGGTTTTGGGTGTAGTGGTTGGTTCGTGGTAATATAACTAAGGGGTTTCTTAGTTCTTTAGTGGTAGAAACGATACCAGGGTTTGCAAAAACGTTGCATGACTGAACCGGTCAACAACGTTGCTGAAGACCTAAACAGGAAATTGGAAAGGCCTTTTCTTTCTTATTTATGGATCCAGCATAACAACTGGTGCTTACTTTGTCGTAAGGGGAAACTGACAATGGATTAGCGAAGGAATTGCACATTAACATATGCAACCGAAGAAATTTGAAAAGTGTGTTAACGTGTTTATTGGATGTACCTGCTGATTGATTGCCTTTCTTATCAGCTGAACTGACTGGCCGCCATTTATTTTTAGTTTTCTGTAAAAGGGAACTACTGAGATGGCTATTTGTCTGTCCGTCCGCAATTTTTCTGTCCGCCCTCAGATCTTAAAAGCTACTGAGGCTAGAGGGCTGCAAATTGGTATGTTGATCATCCACCCTACAAACATCAAACATACCAAATTGCAGCCCTCTAGCCTCAGAAGTTTTTTTTATTTTATTTAAGGTTAAAATTAGCTATGATCGTGCGTCTGGCACCGCTATGGGTGCCAACAACACGGGCCACCACCGGGCCGTGGCTGAATGTTTATGGGCCTCGGCTGAGAGTTTCATGGGCCATGGCTGAGAGTTTTATACAGCATTATACGCTGTACAGAAAACTCGATTGTGCCGAAGAAACTTCGGTGCATTTTTCACTTGTTTTACTGTAATGACTGGTAAGTCTGTAATGTTTACTGTGTTATATCAAAGGTGATTGTATACAATTTTGTCTTCCTGGTAATCTCTCTGGAGTCTCACTTGGGTTGTCCCATCCTTGTTAAGCATGGGCAGACATCCTCTTTTGATTGGATTCGCACTAAACATTCAGTAAAATACGAAAACCTATGAGGACATGTAGCCAATGGCCAACACGCGCTGTACTAGTGATCTCAAAATTTAACGAGTATTTAATACAAAATGGTGCCATTATGAGTAGAATCATAGGGCTTGCAGATGACGACCTCCTGGAGATGGCATGAGAAATATTTAGAAGTACGAGTTCATATCATCCTATTATGCGTGGAAATGTTCACAGTTTATGCCATTCTTCCTCTGACTTGGGGGAAGGTTAATGGGTTGTTAGGAGAGAGAAGGTAAAGTGATTTAATTCTTACAAAAAATAATGTTATTAGAAAGGTCAGCAGGGAACAGGCTCTTGCTAATGATGTTTCACAAGGCAGCCTCACCTCAGCAAAGGTTCACCTGCACTATCTACCGCAATGGTCTCCAGCTTTATTATTCCTCAGTTCTTGACAAAGGTATTGATAACACTTTTATATCTCACAGGGCACCTACTCTTTCAGTCAGGCAAAATGCAAGGTCGGTGGTCGTAGACACTTGTGGAAGGACCATGGGCCTCTGATGTACTCGTACAAGTACTTTTAGTATTATCAACTCAAATTCACTCATAAGTTCATTTAAGCAAGAACATTCCTCGAACTTCATCCGAAGAGTCTATATTGCCTCTTCATGTTTGACCCTGATGAAAAGAATTTTGCTTTAGCATAAGTGTGTTTGAGAGAACTGGATCTGCCTGAGGACGCATTCCTCAATCGCGCCCGTATAGAATTTAGTAAAAAGGACCCTTGGCGAGTGATGAAAGGGACACGTTTGGTACAGATTTGGTAACTGTGCAGTTAAATGCTGTTTCCAAGTCGTTCAAATTATGGGTAGTCTTATTCTTGCAATCTCATTTAAGCATCAGATTGATTGACTCATGGAATAGGACATTCGTGAAGAGGCTCTTCATTTCAGCGAAGGAAATGTCTCTGTTTGGAAGGGACTACCTTATTAAACAGAGCAAGTTTGCATAAGTCTAGAGGCAATTCCTAGACAGAACATATAGGAAGAGAATATTATTAAAAGTTTAGCAGAATACAGCTGCCTTATTATCTGCCTGAACTGTTCACCAGATCCATGAGCTTCATGTTGTCAAATGTGTATCTAGCAGCAGATTCTTCTTCTTCATCCCCACCGCAATCTCTTGGCTAGGATGTCGGCTGCATTGTTGCGTCTTCTCCAACTATTCCTGTCGGAAGCATCTTCCTTCACTTCATCATTCCATCAATTCTTTTGCCTTTACTCTTAATAGGTTCCATCCAAGTCCTCTTCACTCCTTCCACTTCACTCATCCTTACCAAAGTCCCATACTATTTCAATCTCGATTCTCTTATCAAATCAGTAATCTTTACCATCCCATAACTATCAATTTGTCAAGAGGAAGTTAATGGCAAAATTTCACGATGAAAAGTTAAAGGTTTGAAAAATTAGGTAAAAAGATGCTTCACGAAATTAGTGAACATATACAATTCAGTTGCAAATATGATTCTCATTAAAAGGAGCTTGTAGAGAGACAAACGCACACACACTCACATACACACAGAGAGAGAGAGAGAGAGAGAGAGAGAGAGAGAGAGAGAGAGAGAGAGAGAGAGAGAGAGAGAGAGAGCTTTTCTGTCAAATGTAAATGTACACGAGGTTTACAGAAAACTCTATTCATTTAAGGAAAAAACAATATTTACCCATGTAGCAAACTTAACATATCATACATTTAAACATCGAAGGACGACAGATGAATAAAAGGCATACGTGTCAACTCACGGTGAGCCTCAAGTGTAAAGAAGAGCCTTTGGAGGCGTCAACATGTAAGTAAATTCTAAAGTGTGTGGATGCTTGGCAGGAGGACGTCAACAAACTCCTCCAGGAATGAAGGAGATATGTTATTGAGCTTGAATGTCTTGTTGTCTCGTCTGGGAGCGAGGCTGCTTTGCATAATGTACGAAACCAAACGAGAGCGGAATCAAGAAAGTGGCATCGTTGAAATGTATCTTCTTAAAGAGGAAATTGCAATGGAATTGACGGAGGGCGCCTCTGAGTAAGAAGTGAAGCCTCGGTGTCTTGGATCAACTCTGTCGAGAGGTGGGTATGTCACCTTGCGTTTATTTCGCACTGGTGTTTTTCTTTCATTCTGCTTTCAGATTTGGGTTAGATCACTGAATTTCCCGTCCCGACGGCTTTCTTTTAAAATTACTGTCAAAGGTTATGCTGCCTTAAAAAACTACAGTAGATAATCAAAGAGGTCTTACGACGAGATTACTGGATTAGAGTTTTGAGCAGTTTATACGTGGCATAATTGTTCCTGTCAAGAAATAAAGCAAATTTCGTTTTATGCATTCCTAAACCACCTGGCATTTTATTTTAACTTTGTTGTATTTAACCAAAACGTTCACTTCTTTATTTAAACAGCTATGTACTGTACTTATTAGCGAATTGTCTTGATTTGATTTCCATAAAACAAATGAAATGTTACTCATTTCAAAAGGAGAAACGTTGATGTTGACTATGTATGAAATTATTATTACGCACTCCTTGCAAAAACCCTGAGGGGTAGACAGTGTGATAAGCAGGATAAAAACAGAGGCATAAGTACCTGGTAACTCGCGAAAAACTTTTAGAAGGTGAATTGGTAGGAATGAGAACCAAGTGTGGTGCGTGAAAATAAAGTGATGTGATAGCAAAAGTTTGTGAATAAAACTTGCCTTGATACTTAACAAGTAAAAGCAGGCGAGCCTGTACTTTGCAAGATACATGCTGTCCAAGAAACATCCTGAATTATGATGAAATTTTGATAATTTAAATTTAAATGGTCCATGGTTTTACCCGATCAGACAAAGATTATCTTGTTTTAATTGTTCACTGATATGGTGGTTTTTGCTTGATCATTAAATGCATGTATAGAAAGGACTGGAATGATCAAAATGATAAAATGAAAGAAAATATGTGAATGAATATATCGAAGAATCTCAGGGTCAGAAGGGTAATTTGCTGGACGCCGGAAAGGGCCCTAGGAACAAAGAAGCATTGTCACCACATTCGCACACTTGGCTGATGTTCCTATGTAAAGGCAAAGCACCAAGATTATGAGATCGGTTGAAGAAAAAATATCACAACGCTTCATAAGTGAATTTCAGTGAGGAAGTATAAACAAAATACATAAATGCACACAGAAATTATGCATATTATGGCCGTGAAGACAACGAAGTATGGAGGCTGGGATTTTCCGTCTATTCGTCAACGTCTTGTAACAATTTCCGGCAAGACAGAGGTGTTTTCGTTATGATGGTATCTGTAAACGCACACAAAAATAAATTTGTGTGTGTGCATGCTCTAGTTGCAAGAAAAAAAAATACTCAGTTGCAAAAAAAAAAGACGAAAAAAGTATTAATGTTAGGCGAGAGTTGATGTGGAACACCAGAGAAAAACTGCGTGAAAATGGGCGGACTAAAAGAAAAATTACTGCGTGTTAGGGCGCGTAGCAAAGCCAAAACGAATGGGCAAGTTATCAGGACTGAGAGGGGCAGAGATTGATTGTGTCATGTGTGGCGAAGAGATAGAGCCCTTGCTGTGTCAGAAAGACCATGGTAAGTGTGAAAGATTATAATGTATTAGCCCAAGAATTTTTTTTTTAACTTTTAAATGAGGGTACCACGTGAGAAACAACCATGATACCAAGTGTATCTGGGCCACAAGGGTTAAAAAAAAAATTGAAGATGAAACAGTTAAGTTTTGAGAAAATCTGAATCTTTGCCTCGCTGAATTTTAAGAAGTGGTGGTCGTGATGGGTAATTTAAATAAATACCAAAGCAGGTGACACAGACAGCGATGGGGCAGGAATGATCAAAGGAAATGAAAGGAGTGATTGGAGTTGTTTACAAACGATGATTATTCAAAAGTATACTTGGGAAAGAAAGTGTTGAAAGAAGGATTTTTTTTTAGATTATGATGGATGCAATGGTGATAGGAGAAGTGTCCGAAAACATAATATGTGATCATTAAAGTAGATGAAGCAGAAATGAAAATAAAAGGTAGTTTTGCTTGGTCAGGAGGAGTTTGATTAGAAAGAAATTTTAACACCATTAAGGGAGAAGGTGAGTGAAAAATGGGTTAGTGCTAAAGATATTTAAGTGCAAAAATAAGAGGATATAATGCAAAATTTTAAGAAGGGATTACTTGGGCACCAAGAATGCCTGTAAGTACACTGACACATGAAGAAAAAATAAACAGTCTTTTCCGCGAGTTAGTGAAATGAAAAGAATTAATGAGGCAAAACTAACATTTTTTGAAG
>NC_089743.1:73947470-73954970 GCF_040412425.1 Macrobrachium rosenbergii
TAACTGAATATCGTTTAAATTCTTGAACCAGAGATTTTATTTTCTGGAGATCCTCGAAACTTTCCAAGTCAATGAAGACACCACCGAGACCTGTGAAAGAAAAATAGTCGTTTTTAGCGATTGTCATTAGTGCAGAATTTATGGGTAAATTTAATTATTCTCTGATACTCTTTATTTGATATCGGTTATTCGGTCATTTATTCATTAATTACTGGGATTACACTGTAAATATGTTCTGCAGAAACTATAATACAGATAGCATGCCATCCAGTCATAATAATTTGATCGTACCCTTCATATATTTGTGCACTTAAATCATGAATGTTATGGAGAGAGAGAGAGAGAGAAAGAGAGAGAGAGAGAGAGAGAGAGAGAGAGAGAGAGAGAGAGAGAGAGATGGCCAAACGAAGAAATCAATCAGCAAAGACATAGTTTCACTGACTAGAAACAATAAATATTTTGAATTAGCTGAATACATACAGAATAACAGAAATAAGCATCTTAGGTTAAATTATGGATATGAAATAAATTTTTGACCGAGTTATAAGTATATCGTATAAAGTGGTGTTATCATTCTTCCGCCCCGACCCCCCCCTCTCTTCTCTCTTCTTTCTTTCTTCGGAAAGTGAATATAATAAAACTGCTTTTTTTGGATTCTGAAATCTTCTCGGAAAAGTGAATACACAAACTGCTTTTTAAGAGGAGCTGAAATACACCAAGAAAAATAACCAGCATTATGAAACTCCTTGTAACACACATAAAGAGAGAGAGAGAGAGAGAGAGAGAGAGAGAGAGAGAGAGAGAGAGAGAGAAACTCTTTCACTAATGACATCAAAACCTTCATGACAGACGCAATCTTCCGAACCGCCTAAGGAATAAGAAACGCCCACAAGACGAAAGGAGCAATAATTCGTCTTTCTCAGAGTGAAAAAAAGAAAAAAAAATTCCTGACGACTGCCATAATTCACTCCCAGTTACACCGAAGTACCCATTAGTAGGGCATTAGGCATTGTGTGAACCCGATGCCAAGATGGAAGACCTATGGAGGCAGGTTTAAGGAGGTAAGAATATGAATGGAATGCTCACATTCTTGGCTTGAAGTCAGGCGAGAGTCGTCAGTTTATTTTTGTAGATGGAGGATTTGGTGTATGGCAGGGCGTTACTGATGATTACCTAAATATACAGAGATACGGACATGCATGCAGTAAATGCCTCCGAGGATCTGATAGTAATATATGGTAAGGCGTTATCGATGCTAAAGTAAATATACATACATACATACATAAAGTGGAGGAACTGGTTATGGTTGGGCGTTACTGATGATTACGTAAATATACTGAGGTACAGACATTCATACGGTAAGTGGAGGATATGATACATGGTACGATGTTATCGATGATAAAGTATACATACATACATACATACATACATACATACATAAAGTGGATGATCTAGTTATGGTAGCCTACGGCGTTATTGATGCTTACGTAAACATGCATACGTAAACATACATACGTACATACATACATACTTACATACATACATACGATAAATGGAGGATAAAATGTGTGGTACGTAGTTACTGATACTTACGTAAGTATATATGCATGCATACATGAATACATACGATAAATGGAGGATTTGGCGTATAGTACGACGTTACTGATCCTTAAGTAAGCATACATACATACAATAAATAGATGATATGGTATATGGTTTGGCGATACTGATTGATTACGTAAACATACATACATACATGCATACATGCATACATGCATACATACATACATACATACATACATTCAATAAATGGAGGATCTGGTACATGGTTCATGGTTACTGATGGTTACATACATACATACATTCATGTGTGTGTGCGTGTGTGTGTCAGCGCTCCCTTGTATACGTACTCATTGTAGAACAGATAAATGCATGTATAGCGTCAAGTACGCAGGGATGTGTATGCACGTTTTGATACCACACATGTGTATATGGACACGTATCTATACACGGACACACAAACACCAATCGCTCACAAGAATGTCCCAGTCCTCTTCACAGTCTTTATTTCCCCAGAGAACGCAAACAAGTATAGTAAAATATCCGAGTAAAATATCCTACGATATTTCACTGAAAGGCGTATCTCTGTCCACTCTTTTTTGTTAAACGGATTACGGTGTGGCTGTCCTCTTTTTGTTTTTTTTATTCCCCCTTTCTTTAGTCTGTCAGTACGTCTGTCTATTTCTGTCTTCCTGGCGGGAGGGAAATTTATAAACGTCAAATTCTTGACGCTCCGACTTGGTAGGGGAGATTTCTTTGTTGCAAGAATTTAGAAAAATTGTTTTTGTTTGGTTGTGTACAAAAATACAGCCACGCAGACGCATACATCACTGCACGCAGGAGGTGGGAAGACTGAACAAATTCTCTTTAAGGGAGAGATGGAGACACAAAAGAATAGTTGTTGTATGCAATAAGAGAGAGAGAGAGAGAGAGAGAGAGAGAGAGAGAGAGAGAGAGAGAGAGAGAGAGAGAGAGAGAGAGATTGTAAGTCCAACCACTTTGTTAGAAAAAGACTAAAGAAATACATGTGCTTTTCACATTGTAACATTGAGAAAGAGAGAGAGAGAGAGAGAGAGAGAGAGAGAGAGAGAGAGAGAGAGAGAGAGATAATAATGTATAGAACCACTTTATTAGAGCGATAGGGAATAACGAATTACAAGTGCTTTTTTACATTGTCGCACTGAGAGAGAGAGAGAGAGATAGAGAGACTATCGAAGCACTTATTAGAGAGAGAAATACTAATGAATTACAAATGCTTTTCACAGTGTCACATTGAGAGAGAGAGAGAGAGAGAGAGAGAGAGAGAGAGAGAGAGAGAGAGAGAGAGAGAGAGAAAGGAGAGAAATTGTAAGTCGAATTACTTTATTAGAGGAGGACTAATGAAGTACAATTGCTTTTCACTTTGCCACATTGAGAGAGAGAGAGAGAGAGAGAGAGAGAGAGAGAGAGAGAGAGAGAGAGAGAGAGAGAGGTCGTGTCGAATCACTTTATAAGAGAGAGAAAGAAGAATGAATTACAAGTTTTTTTTACATTGTCACAGAGAGAGAGAGAGAGAGAGAGAGAGAGAGAGAGAGAGAGAGAGAGAGAGACTCAGATTTATCAAAGAAACAGATATAATTAAACAACAACGTCCAAAATACTTCATAGAAATCATTATAATTCTTGCTATTTATTTAATCTAATTAGTATTCTTGAACCAACTCCCTGTCACTAATTGCACTAATTTCTCTGAGTTTATTGAATCTAATTATTAATCTCCCTGTGCTTGCATTAGCATTTTGGCAACTTGAGCGAATGTTTGAACACAAAAACTTTATTAGTTGAAACACGAGACTTCGCTTGATTACTTGAAGGGGGAAACCCCGCTGAGGAGAAGTGTACGTAGGGAAGAAAAGAATATTATAACTGCTTTCGTATACTCTGTAAATGGTTCTCTGGTCTCCAGAACGTTTGCTTTTCATTAACGCTTGAGCTATTTACATAATTAAGACCATACGACCAACTGATAAAAGAGATCGAATGAGAAACGTAAGTGTCACGTGACATCTGATTTTCGTCAACTTCCGACGCTCCGAGTGACAACTCAAGTCATGAGGGGCTCTTATGGTAAAAAACACAGAGAGAGAGAGAGAGAGAGAGAGAGAGAGAGAGAGAGAGAGAGAGAGAGAGAGAGAGAGAGAGAAATGGCGGGTAGGGGACGAATTACCAATGCGCCAGATGGGAACTGGGCTAAGCATTTACGATGACACTCTCATACCCCCCTCCCCCTTCAACTACCCCCCACCCCCGCGGCCCCTCCACCTTGTAGCGGATCAGGTATTCCAAGCAGACGTTCCCTTTTAAAACCTTCATATAAAGTACTGTGTTAAGTTGATTACCAACCTTAACAATGGAACTGCAAAACGCTTCAATTTTTGCGCGAGATCTATTCGTTGGTGCCAGTTATTGATGAATAACATTGTTCATCATCCCCTAAAACTTCTGATGGATTTCCATATTAAACAATTACAAACGTTATCCGGATCGAAAGGGTTGCTTACGAAAAGAAATAAAGAGTGAACAAATCAGTCAAAAAGAGACATGAGTATAATAGCAAAATAAATTGTGTATAGACGCTGATGCAAAGAACGAGGAAAGACATCTGGAAATGAGAAATAGAGATATATTAATAAGAGAGAAAATAAGATAGGGAGTTTGCAAAGGGAAAATGAGCAAATTTTACAATTCTGAACAAGTTAGTTTCCAAACAAAAACTACTATTCTGTAGGTGTCAGAGTAAATACGAACAATAAGTTTTGAGATATTGATCTAAAATGTGTTTATGTAGTATACAAAATTAAATACATACTCTATCTCTACTTTAACGCTAGGATATCCCAGTAAGAGACCCTGTCCTTCAAGTAAATGAAATTAACATTATATTATTTAGTGTGCAAAGACTGAATCGTCGTAATTTCCATCTCCCAATGTTTTGAATTTACGTATTCTGAGCAGCAGTTCCTTTACTTATTACATGTCACCTGTAAACTTGAAAGATTTAAGTAGATTCTCACGGAAAAGGAACCCCACTGTCGCTTAAAATATTATAATCAACTGTGACATTCAAACTGAATCGTCACTTTTGAAGGAGGGGAATTTTCGTAATGCGGGCCCCCTTCGCTATCAGTGACATCAAGAGAAAATTATAATCAAAGCTACTTCATGGAAATTAATTCCATAAGCATGATAATCTGTCCTGTGACGCTTCCCATCCAAAAGGAAATGAGATACAGGTGATGAAAAAATATTGACGACTCCAAGAAGCTTCATTGGTCACGTTCCTTGTTATATGAATAGGATACAGATAATGCGGGGTATCAACACGGTACGCTCCGCCTGATGTTGGTGACAAAATTCCTTTTCCTATTTATTTGAAGATGCTCTTTGAAGGTACGAATGACGTGGAATTCTTAAGGGCCCTTTACACTACCCAACCTGTCGCGAGTCACGTCGGCTGCCGCTTGTCTGTCTTGACTTGACATTATTCAGACCAAATGTGAATTCTACCCAAGAGATCTCAGTCTCACCTACGGTAGCATATCGATAGTACCTCGGCTCCTCATTGCCATGGAGCACCAACTGATTAACTTAGCCGTGGTTCTTGCTGTTCGTGCTAAGAAAGCAAACAAAATGAAACGATCTAAATGGGTTAAAGAGTGTTTACTTAAAAGGCCAAAGTCTTCACATACGAACCTTTTAAAAGAACTAAGATTAGAGCCGAGTAGACTGGTTAGTTACATGAGAATGGATCTGGACATAGTTATTACTCCCATATACTTCCTTACATCACAAAATATCTGGGTAGACTGTGAAGTCGGTAAATTGACAGACGGTCCAAAAACCCTTTACACTTGGCCGACGCGACCTGCGGTTACCTGTCTCCGTCCACAAATATTTGTCTCATTTGAAGACTTAACGACAGACGTTTCAACATGTCAATTGGTCGTTAACACCTTTTCTTTGAGACAAGGCTGTTTGACAGGGATATAAGTCTTCCATTCATTGCTTTCCTTTAAAACTATAAATCTTCCAATATATTATACATGTACACTTCTAAGTCTATGTTTCTCTTAAAGATATACTTGTTGGCAACGTTAGAAATCCATTATTTTTTTTCCCAAGTAAATCGAAGATTTACACGATCCGATCAAATTTGCTGACTAAGCTTACCGCGCACAATGATGCTTTTTTGAAAATAGAAAACTCATGAACACTGCTAAAAAAAAAGAGGATATCTCGTTGAGATCGGATAAACTGAAAAAATAAATAAATAAATAAAAGCAAGTTGCATGTTTCATGTTTCAGTTGGCTTATTGTAACGACAATTTCAAGCAGTTTACCAAAGGGTGCTTTTGAGTCTTTGAACTTACATTTGGAAAACAAATTTCTAGTTCTCAAAAGAGTTTCTAAAGGTGATGTAAGAGGAACAAGAAACATTGTATTCCAGGCTATTTTTTTTTTTTTTGCTTCCTTTAGGTCACATCTCAGTAAATTTGCATAAGATGGCCTCAGCAGCTTATAATGAAATCTTTAATCCTACAGAATATCAGAACTCCAGGAAGGATGGTAAACAAATCTGTAATGGCTCGCTGATTTTTGGTAAATGTTAAAATTAAGTGAAAAGACGAACCGCAGTCTTCCAAAACTAATTTCATCTCTGCTGCGGATATTCCATAAGTATGAAAAAGAATCTGCCGATTAGAGACCTTTATAGTAATCCCTATCAATGTTAATATTAGATTCTTAATTCTCTTGATCGAATTTGGCTTTTCCCTATATTTGTGACCTTCCGTTTTCTTTCTTGTGGAAGGGGGCGGGGGGAAGATTTGGTCGGATTTCAAATATTCGAGGTCGATAATTAACTGTTATCCAACAGAAATCCTGGAGTAGGAAATAATCTGGAGAAATAATTTGCGAGGAATGAACGGCTTCATAACTCATTCGCCCTAATTAATAGGGATTTGAGGAGTTCATTCCTATTAAGGTTCTTTATTAAAACCAAAGCTACTCGTATTAATATAAGGAAGCAGAAGAAAGATGATTCATAAAAGAAAAGAAAACGTAAAAGGGAAAGGTGAAACTTCACTGAGAGAAAACACAAACGTTCATTGAGTTATTTGCTGTGAGATTAAAAGTTGATTGGGAACAGGAGAAAGATGACGTTGCAAAGAGAGGGAGAAACAGAAATAAAAGATGCCTTTCAGCAAGATAACGGAGCTAAACAAGAAATACGAATGATATTAGATGTCCAACGATCACGAACAAAAGATATCATTCCAGAGCTTAACGTCGAATTAATATAAGCTTGGTATTAGTTTTTGGTGGCTGTAAAGTAGGTACTACCAGCCTTTAAAGATGTCTTGTCTATTAACCTCCTTCTACCCCCTGGAGGTTTGAAGAAACCTATTTTTATGGAAAAGTAATAAACTTTAAAAGGTGAAGCAAAGGCACTGCACCTGTGTTTCTAGCATATATATATATAGATAAGATATATATATATATATATATATATATATATATATATATATGTATATATATATATATGTATATATATATATATATATATATTATATATATATATATATATATGTATATATATATATATATATGTATATATAATTCCATTCATATTCACATGTTAATGCTTAATAGTGCAACAGCAAATCCAGCTACAAGATTATATAAAAAAAATCTTATTTCCTACTTTTCCAAAGACAGCGGAAAAAGTTGTGAAAATTTGAATCGCCATTGTTCTCTACAGAAGCTGTCCAAACAATATGCTGTTTTCAATACTTCGTCTCATTGTTCGGTGGAATACTTGACATAAGTCCTTTTGACGAATGAGGAATAAGCGTTTGCAATTCTCGAAATCTGGATTTTTACAAAAAGTTTGGTGAGGAA
>NC_089743.1:73957470-73972470 GCF_040412425.1 Macrobrachium rosenbergii
TATTATTATGGCTTCAACGGTTTCCTTCAAGTTTCATAGTTTTACCTGATTCTCAACGCATCAGAACGAAAATGAAAGTATATTAGCATTCTCTTTCCACGGCATTCACACTCTTACATAAACCTAGTTTGTACATGAAAATGAAGGGTTGGCAAAACGTCGCTTCTAAAAACAATGTCAGGTGGAACGGAAAGCATCAAGCGATCACAAGATAGCAAAAGGTTCATTTCATCTCTCCACTCGTCGGCTTTACGTGATTTCAGCTTTTTCGTTCCTCACTTTTGAACTATAACTCTTTGACATAACCCTGTAACTGACTTTCTTTTACTCATAATCAACATTAATATGATTTTTTTTACATGGTGGTGCTAAAAAAAATAATGTGTTTTCAGGAGACATCAGCCCTCAGAGAAATCGTCAGGAGCATATTTCCAGAGAGGAGTTGTTGTCAGTTGAATAACTGTTGCTTTAGCAGTTTCTCCAATTAGAGTAATGTTACGTCTCACGATGAAGACGCACCCGCATTTTGACAGTTAATCTGTATATAAACATGTCATTTTGGAAAATCATGGGACACAAATAAATTATTATTTTTCTTGTTTAAAATCTATTTTATCTTCTGGTGCACCAACGTTGTACCGGATAGAACAGGTTGAACATTTCTTATTTAACTTTTGTGCCCTTGTATTTACTTAAAGACTTTGACGGCAACTCTTGCATAATGAAACTGACGATGAATTTCAGTTGCTTAGCAAGGGTCAAGTGGTCTCTAATAGGCCTCTTTTACCCTTATGTACTTTACTACAAGTACAGATCGACTTCAGGCAAGTGCTATTGCTGGCGTAAACCGGCTTAAGCTAAACCAGAGTTTCCCAAACTTTTTCAGGCTGGCGCCCCCTTGGCTTCCAGATGGATTCCTAGCGCCCCCCTCCCGCCGATACACACACGCGAGTATTATTATTTTTTTTTGGGGGGGGGGGCGGGACGGTTTGCTTCAAATTGAAAACAACAATATTAAACTCGAAGATGTATTTCACAAACAATACTTAATTTAGTAAACTTGGTCTTCACAATTACTGTTAATGGGATGGGTGTGCTTGGCGCAGGGATATCGGTTTCTCCACATCAGGCTGGAACTCACTAAGAAGTCGTAGATCCCCACGTTCGGTAATTTTAAGTCTGTGTTTTTTTTTTTTTTTTGCTTTTAATTGCTTAAAATTAAATGCTCTTAATGCCACCCTGTCGCCCCCCAACCACCCCCTTTTGCCTCACCGCCCCCCCGATATCAATCCACCGCCCCCAGGGGGGCGGTACCGCCCACTTTGGGAACCACTGAGCTAAACCAACCAACTCCCACTAGAGCCTCGGTGGCATCAGGAGAGCTTATGTCGTTCAAAGGAGCTCTTGCATGTAGGCTACCTGTAAGGGTGTTGAGGTCGTTAGTATTATCAACCATTGCCTATACCTTATGGACAATTCATATTTGAAGATTTCAAGGACACCTGCCAACTAGTTCACCCAGTGCAAGTGACTGTGATGTGTAGATGAATATAATAGCCTAATACAGCCCCTTCTCGTTACTGAAAATTTCACTTCGAAACAAGTTTTTGGCAATATTTGTTGTATATTTTGAGACTTCACTTCCACTACTTTTGCTTTTTCTTTTAGCACTTCTAGACACCTGATTATACCATGAACTATGTAATTGATTATATAGACAAACTTCTGTAAAGAAATTAGTTTTTGCCACGTGTTCCTAAAATTTTTGTACTGAAAAATATTTCACAATTTTACATTTTTATATCCGAACGTAATATGCAATCTCTCCCTTTCGTAAGCTGCAAAGAAAGGTCTTGGCGTGAAGCGAGACTCCCCTACAAATTTCTCTCATGAAAATATTCCTAAAATTTTTTAAAGCTATTTTAGACTATAATCTTATTACCCCGCGTAATCCAGCCTTGATACCTTGCTTAGGGTAACATGCTCATTTCTGCTAATTGCCTCTGAGCTTGTGCACTCGCTTTTGAGCGTATGGGCTTTCGTTAGTGTGCTCATTCTCGAAAGTGAGCGCGCATGCGCTGATCTGTTTGAATATGACCATGTCTCTGTGTGTGGGCAATCACTTGTAGTTGAGAGCAGTTCATGACTACATAGCTATGCTATTGAGTACTAACATATTTCTCTACGTTTTTGCCTATTTTTCGTAATCGTTTGTATACTGCAAATTAATTACAAGATTTTGTATCAACAATACTCTATTACTTATCTATCATGGTTTTATAAGTGCAGTGAGGCATCTGCCTTTACGTAGAAGTGTTTGACTTATATATATGTGTGTGTGTATACATTGTATAAATATTTATATATTTAATATATATACATATATATATTATATATATATATATATATATATATATATATATATATATATATATATATATATATATATATATATATATATATATATATATAGAAAGATAGATTGATAGATAGATAAACTAAAAAGTTGGTGTATATACGTTGAGGAACAAAGAATCGCCCACACTCCAGTGGCCTCGACCTCAAATTTACACCTATAAAAATTAAATTCGCACAAAATGAAGAGAAAAACAAATTGACCTCTCTTCTCCATTTGCGTTAATTGGGCATTAACTCAGATATACAGCGGTGATTTAGAGCTTAATTAGGACATCGGGCCAATATTAGCGCTCTGTGTTTCAGGATCACCTTAATGGATGCTTCAGTTAGCAATAGGTAAAGAAATTCATCACACAGTTCGTCTTGAAAAATAGGGAAGCTGCGCTAAAAAATAATGCTGATGCTCATCCTACTCACATTATTGAGCTGAAATATAAAATTTAGGCCAGAGGCCATGCGCTGGGACCTATAAGGTCATTCAGCACCGAAAGGAAACTGAGAGTAAAGGAGGTTTTAAAGGTTTAACAGGAGAAAAACCTCGAAGATGCACCATGAAACAATTGTTTGGAAAGGGTGGAAAGTAAGATGGAAGAAAGAGAAAATGAACGGAAGTACAGTAAAAGGAATACAAGGGCTTGCAGCGAGGGGCCGAAGAGACGCTGCAAAGAACATTTAGCAATGCCCTACATACATCGCATGAGGTGCACTGACGGCACTACTCCTTTATTGAGAATGTTAGAAATAATGACGAAGTGGAACATTACAGATTTCATTTCAACGTTACAGAATCAGACTCCAGAAGCCAGCTTCTGATCCTACCAGGGAGACCGCAATTAATTTCATCTCTGCTTGGAAAGCGAGAACACAAAGGAACTTCGGATATATAAATAAAAATCTTACAGAAAAAGGGAAGGCTTAGAAAACTAGAAAGATGGTTCTGTAAAACAGTTTCAAATAAAATGAAGGTTATTGACCGTGTTGTGTTGTAGCAATTTTTTAGAGACCCACTGGACCTGTTGTTATATTCTGATGATGTGAAATATATTTCTCATCTATTCCATTCCACCTGCTAGAAGTTTAAAGATAAATTGTCATTATAATTTTACGACAGCGTTAACTTTAATGAACTAATACATATATATATATATATATATATATATATATATATATATATATATATATGTGTTTATATATATATAAAGTACACACACACACACACACACACACATATATATATATATATATATATATATATATATATATATATAAATACATATACACACACACACACATATATATATATATATATATATATATATATATATATATATATATATATATATATATATATATATATATATATACAGTATTTACTTTTTATGTTACACAGTGACTGCTTTAACAATTATTCATTCTCTCTCTCTCTCTCTCTCTCTCTCTCTCTCTCTCTCTCTCTCTCTCTCTCTCTCTCTCCGTTTTATTTTAATTACTACAGGAGTACAATAAGCCCCTTACTGTATCTTGTATTGTTTCTGTGCAGTAGTTTATTTTGCTGCGTAATCTTATACAGTATATACTTAAAGTTTTTGTTTTTCCTAAAATGTTGATTGACTTTTCAAACCCACTGTACTCATAGCAATAAGCGTCATCGTTATGAGTCAAAATGGAAGAATAAATAAAAGGGGAGGAAATAAAAGAAAGAAAATGCATCAAGCCAACAATACGTAGTCGGATACAGAAGCGTAGCTCTGGCAACTTGCGCCTGACTGACCTCATTGGTCAACAGCAATGATCCCGAGTGTTCGTACTCCGTCATGCTTGACCGATTCTATTTACTGGAGGAGAACAAATTTGCCAAAGTATTTTGGAGGATGACGTTTGGATAAAGCTTTACTCTTCTCTATACTTTTTTGAATGTTATTTGTTTTGAATCGAAGTATTTGTTAATGAAAATGCTCTAATAAATATTGATCCATAAACATCGCCAGATATTTAGGAGTACATTTCGATGTGGAATTTTGTCATTAATTTAGAGCGATTAAGCTTATTTGATAAATATATTGAATACTGTAACGACTGTAATATCAAGAATACCAGTAGTTAGTATGTAATGATGATTAGAAATTCAATAATTTTCTGTTTTTCATGTATAACTTTGAACTTGATTCCCTTCCACGTAGAAAATCTATATTCATAAATGTGTACAAGTTACTCACGAATATAAGGATTCTCTCTCTCTTCTCTCTGTCTGTCTGTCTGTCTGTCTGTCTCTCTGTCTGTCTGTCTCTCTCTCTCTCTCTCTCACACCCACGTACAATCAGAAAGAGTAATGCTGAGCTGGCTGCCGCTGGATTTGTCACACCTGCGCCACTTTATACTCATATACCGCTAAATGCGGCTAAACCCAGCCCACTACGTCTTCATTTTGGAAGACACCGCAAGCTGTCAAGAGGCTATTCCCGAGAGGAACCTCAGGAATTGATGACACCCATTTGGAACGCAAACCATTATAAGTGTGCCGAGTCCCATTATGGATTAAGAAATAGGGGGAGATTATCTCTAATTAGCTGAATATTGATTATTGTTCGCGTCATGCACTTTTTTTTTAATGCGGTCTCTGGTGAATGCATATTTCACAAAGGCTTTTTATCAAATGATTTAATGGTGTTTGAGTAAAATGGAATATATTTTGATACTGTCTTTGTTGTTACTTATAGGTGAATGTCATTATTATTATTATTATTATTATTATTATTATTATTATTATTATTATTAGTCAAAAATGGCTGAACTAGTTAAGTGAACTTCAGCAAAATAAAATTCTCATTTGTCAAAGTAGAAAAGCAGAAAGAAGATGCAAATAAAAGCGAACAGGATAAGTATGCACAAGCCAACAAACATGAACAAACAGACATGGATGATTGTGGCTGAGCAGTAGGTCTGGAATATTAAGGAAAATTGCCATGAAACTTCAAAGCACAATTCCTAAGCCTCGTTGGCTTCAAAGTATCGACATCCACGACGCTGCAAGAAAGACTGTTCCGCAGTTTTACAATATATATATATATATATATATATATATATATATATATATATATATATATATATATATATATAAATATATATATGTTATTTATATAGCATGTACTGTATATACACATAAATATTTATATATATATTTATATATATATATATATATATATATATATATATATATATATATATACTTTATGTATATATATATATATATATATATATATATATATATATATATATATATATATATATATATATATATATATATAAATATAGCTTGATCACTTGCAAAATTGTTCTGTTCATTATTAATACAAATAATAACTGGACCCCATTTGTACAGGATGGTATCTAGTGGAGATAGTTACTCAGAAAAAGTTACAAGCTTTCCGGGACTAACTGAGGACAGCAACTTTTCTGAATAAAATAAATGTCTCAGCTAGACACCATCCTGTTTAAATGAGTCTTGTTATTAATATATATATATATATATATATATATATATATATATATATATATATATATATATATATGTATATGTATGTGTGTGTGTGTGTGTGTGTTATATATAAATACACAATATTGTAGACAAAATTGTAGATGATAAACAAACTTTGTTATTTTGCTCTTTGTTATTCTGTTATGTGAATTTTAAACCTTCTTGGTAATATTAGAAGGCATTTGATCAGATCAAATGCCTTCTAATATTACCAAAAAGAAAGTTTAAAACCCACGTAACAAAAATCATAATAACAAAATTTGCGCATCGTCTACAAAGTTGTCTACGCAATGAATCACGAAAATATGGAGCATGATTCTGTTTCTCTTACATTAAGCACCAAAATCAATCATTCGTTTGTGCTTTTGTCTAGAGTTAATTTATATATCTTACAAAAGATCGCCTTGCACTTGGTATACAAATCCAATCAACAGTCAAAGGTTTGGTATCAATACCATATGAAACATATAATATATAGATTTAGTAATAAAAATATAGCAAAATAAAAAAGAATGCATGAATCATAAACTTCCTAAACAATAAAATGTCTTTATATATAAGAAATTAAGACTCAAGTACCTTAAAAAGCTATAGAATGTCAGTTAAACCTTGTTTTCAAATTCCTCATAGAAGGAGAATTAAGTTCTTTTTTGTCTATATCGAAAAAACCTGCATATATGTTCCCGTACAAAACTCCTTAAACAATATCTTTAATAGAAAGCAAATAACATGAAAAAAGTTAGTACGCGCATTTCCACAAGGACATAGACATAAGAAAACCAAATAATTCGAACACCGTTACACGTTTGCCGGAAAATGCTCAATAAATCTTAAAGACTGTTGGACAGTCAAGTTTCTCATTTACCTTTTACGGGCTGCTCCAGTAGAACCACCCCGTGCTGGCATATGGACAGTCTATTCTACAACAACAGCAGCAGCAACAATAAATTTCACCATATACCATCCGCCTCAACCAGATCATAAGATGCCTTCTTCTGAATTACTTTTCCCCGAATCCCCCTAAGCTTCCGTATTTCAAGAATCAGGTCAGGGTATCTTTCGGTATTAGTTCCCTCTCTCCTTCTCCTTCCACTTTCTTCACTTGCCCCTTCTTGCCTGAGCTAGATAAAGGCTTTAAAGTCCCCATCCCATCGGCCTATGTGTGGAATAAGTATTCCAAGGAATGTTTACAGATATTGTCACTGAATTATAAGTGAAGCGAATTCAGTGATTAAGGCATTAAAGAAAAAGACATCTCTCCCTCCACCGATGTTTTAAAAAAGAAGACCGATTAAAATGCAAACAAAAGATCTCAAAGATTTAACTGGATTTAGTTTCTACACACTTATTTCTCTACTTAACTGTTGAAGAAAAGCCATAGAATTATTAGTAAAACTGAAGGAGAGGCTAGATGAAAGTACAAGACTTTTGTCCGATGAAATGGCATTTGAAGGGACAATAAATAAATAATAAATAATACTGCATGACCATAATTGGCATCTATGAATTTTCTATTTAATTTAACCTCATGAAGGACCAATAATACATATAACACAGTTATGAAAATTTCAGATTACCCGAAAGGCCTCACTATCGAGAAGTATTATTTCACAAACATTTCTAAAGGTGCATTCAAGTTTTCTGAAAGGTATTATGAATCGTGTTCGTTAACTTTTCCAAAATATTCAGCAAATTTTGAAGAACACTATTTCTGGAATAATCTGTGATGAAGACAAATATCCTGAAAGTCACAGAATTCTTTGAATGCTCAGTAAAGCTTTCCATTTTACCTCAAAAAAAAAAAAAAAAAAGAAGAGATGATATGCATGCAGCAACTGATATTAACATATCTCAAATGTTTGGTCCTTCCTAAAACAGAATGTCACTTCACGCAAGCACATAAGGCAGATATCCTCAGCAGTTTGATGAGAGAAATGATATAAGGAAAAATAACAAGAAAACAATAATTAAAATTGTGTGATGGAAATAAGAAGGAAACACAAAGAATAATAAAATATAGAAAATATCGACAATTTACAGTTTATGTCAGTATCCAAAGATTGTTGTCCTTTAAAGTCGTAAGTCTGGTTACAAAATCTGAATGTCGTCGTCACCGGTTCTAAATGTATGGGCTCCCAGGAGATATATATGATATTCTGACCAGGTAGCGTACAGTATGTTGATTGTAAATTTGCTTGGTTATGTTCACTGAGAAAGCAAGGATCTCCACATTACTGACAAATTATTTAGCATGACGTTCACGTGAAAGTGCTAGGCTGTTGGGTTACCAAATGTAATCACTGTGACATTACCAGTGTTTTATGCGTGTTAAGTGTCAAGCTGCTAATTCATGAGGTCTCATGTTTTTCGTTTGAAATGTCACTGGGATTTGTCCTCTTTTTCTGGCAGTCCTTATTCTTTTAATAAAATTCAATAGGCTTCTTACACAAGTACTGGTAGTATCCCATTTTGACATAATTCCAATGTGTACCATTTTAAACGTAAATTCGTCAAAATGAAGATGTTCATTGATGACGTTCATTTTCAAATAACTGCTGAGGAATAATGGTTGTGGCCACATTTTTACACTTTGCTAGGGCCAGATCGTCACTATATTTAAAACTGGAAAATATAAGATCTTGAGAATTGGGAGCCTCCAGACGAACGTTCCCGAACGTCAGCTAATAAAGCATCATGCAGAATCTATTACCTGAAAGGTTTAACTACCCGATTAAAATATGAGCTCTTGGTTGTGATGGTAATATTGTCTGTCCCAAAGATCACCGAACATGGCGGCGACCTTCCTTTACCTTACCATATCCATGTCCTGGGACACCTCCTTACTTAACATCACCTAAGCAAGCATCCTACTTGACATGTAGTGGTTTGGAGAGCTTCCCTCACCCAAGAATAAATGAACTGATGAATGTTAATATCAGTAGACTTGCTTGTAGGTAACCACATTAGTGAGTGTATCTAGTTTGACTGTACATCTCACAAACATGACACATTTGGTAGAGCGACATGAGAGATGATGCAACCCAGCATCATAAGTTTAAGTTAACAGTTAATTATATTTCCTGAATAGTATCTCCTTTTTTAACTATCTGACAACACTGAACTGAAAATGCCCTTAGAAATCATCAAAATTCTATAAGTTATAAGTTATATATACTGTATATATATATATATAATATATATATATATATATATATATATATATATATATATATATTATATATATATATATATATATATATATATATGTATATATATATATATGTATATATATATATTTATATATACATACATACATACATACATACATATATATATATATATATATATATATATATATATATATATATATACATACATACATACATACATACATAGACTTTAATACCTGATATCGAGTGACGACTGTAGTCCCTGGAGGGAAGAGCTGATGCTATCAAAGAAAATATTCATATTGAGTTTTCTTTCGTCGGATTTCTTATAGACAATGATATTGTTTTGTTTATTAAGAAGGGCCTCTTTGCAGGAGCAATTCAAAAACCTAAGAGGATTTGTATGCAAAAATAAAATCCTGAACAACCTCAAGCGTGTCTAGAAGAGAAATGTCTTCCATATCGTTAAATCTTCTTTTTAAGAACTTTGTATCATTCAGGTGCTGTCATTTTTATTTCTCAGTTATTGAAGCTTTATTCACCCCATTCCTCTCTATTTGGAGAAATTTTCTCTTTTTCGGGGTTCTTCATCTTTTACCTCACTTCTCAAAAAGGTTGAATCAAAATCAATGTTTTTGACCAGTGACCCTGACTTAACCTCTTCTCTGGACCTTACTTCCTTTTTACAATAAGGTAGCCTTAGTGTCTCTCTAGTATGGGCCTCTCATTCCTTAGATAGTAGGTCCATCATTTCCTGTGTTGCTGAACCGTACCGCCTCTGATTTCCCGGTCTTTTTCTTGTTTCCTTTACGCCGTCGACCTAGGTAAGAGTTATTGGCCTTTGCATTATATATTTATATATATATATATATATATATATATATATATATATATATATATATGTATATATATATATATATATATATATATATATATATATATATATAAGTGTATACATATATATGTATGTGTGTGTGTGTGTGTGTGTTATTGTTCAATATAAAACCTTTTCATTATTCACTTATTTCTTTGAGGACAATGTTTCCCACTTCCTGATATGCCTCCTATCAGAACTGACTCAGTAAAACTTTAAACATTCTAATTCTGTGTAAAATATATATATATATATATATATATATATATATATATATATATATATATATATATATATATATATATATATATATATATATATATATATATATATATATATATATATATATATATATATATATATATATATATGTATGTATATATATATATATATATATATATATATATATATATATATATATATATATATATATATATATATATATTATTGCCTACCAGTCTATGAACAAACTTATCCAGTCTATGAAAACTTCAATCATTTTTTCAATCTAACGAGAATACCTCTATAACCCAGCTTCCCTTAAAATTTTCAGCACTTGCGCCCACTTACGTAAATATTGACCTTTCGTTCCTTCAGCTATGTATAAACTTTATCTATCTCCACCCAGCAATTTATTCATCTAAATATTAACTATTTATCAAGCTTTACCCCACAATTGTTCTCAGTTCTCTCTCTCTCTCTCTCTCTCTCTCTCTCTCTCTCTCTTTCTAATGTGAACATAAATTTTAAAAATTTAATATGACTGCAATTTTATGGAAGTTTTGTGTGATAATCTGTTTGACATTTTTTTTTCTATGCATCTTGAAGATATATGTGCCAGGTTAATAATCAGGAATATTTTATGTAAATATGCATATTTTCCGACTTATGCGTATATATCTTATATCACTGTAATTTTTAACCTACTTGATTAGATATGAAATAAAGATCAACTGAGCTGAACTATCTATCTACTGTCCTTCTATCTATCTATCTATCTATCTACCTCCACTGAACCACATACAGTACCTGCCTTCCTGAGGTAAGTGAGGGGAACACAAGTGCGGAGGCATTAATGGTAGGGTGAGAATCGTTGTTTTTTCGACCCCTTTCCGTTCCTTGTCGGTCAACACCAGTTGATCTGAAGGACAGGTTCGCCATCATGCCTCTATCAGCAAGGAGGCTGATCCTATTTGCCCAGGAGATGGATCCATTTCTTGGAAGTTTTTTTTTTTTTTCAATTTCTTGTTTTACTTCCATGTCGTGCCTACAGGTTATTTGTTCAGTTTCTTTATCAAAAGTGACTTTTGCAAGAGTGATGCTAAGTTAGTCTGGCAATTTGCTGGTCAATAAGTTTTTTTTCTCTTTTATTTGTTATTGCGATTATTATTCATGAGTAGACGTCAAATTGTCCTTTGGGAATGACACTGAATCACCTATTATTCTAATTATATATTTAAAACTCAGTGATTTTTGCTTGATTTTTATCAGCTTTATTTAATTTTCTTAGGAAACCAATATAACATTTTAGTGATTATACATCCTCGAGAGTTCACAAAGCTGCCCAAAGGCTTAAATTTACCGTAAGAATGTGTGTGTGAGAGAGAGAGAGAGAGAGAGAGAGAGAGAGAGAGAGACAGACAGACAGATAAACAGACAGACAGACAGACAAAACGAGAGAGAGAGAGAGAGAGAGAGAGAGAGAGAGAGAGAGAGAGAGAGAGAGAGAGAGAGTTGCCCAACATGATTTAGTAATCTAGAAAACATCAGATTCCAGTTATCCGCTTCGAAGCCGTCCTGCATCAGTAACGAAGGCAGGTTGGAAATTGGTTTGGGTTTGGTTTTCATTTGACGCTCTTGTGGACACGCCTGTTCCCGTGTGGAAAGTCATTCTTGGAATTATAAGAATATTAAGTACGAAAAATTAAATAACCATAAAGCTAGAAGAATTTGATACCTTCTAAAACGAGTGGCTTTAAAGAGGTCAAAGTAAAAAGATGGAATGAAACCTCTTTAGTATTACGAATGAAAAAAATCCCCTAGAATGTTACCACTCCCCTCGACTAGCTTGCATTATACGAGTATAAACGCGTCTTTAAGAAAACGAATAACTTAAAAATGCAAGCCTGATTTTTAAACAGGCTGAAAAATAATGCATAAGAATTACGATATATATGTATATGTATATATATATATATATATATATATATATATATATATATATATATATATATAAATACATATATATACATACATACATATATATATATGTATATATATGTGTGTGTGATTTGTGTGATATGTGTGTGTGTATCCAATACGGCACGAAGGAACGCGTGCTTGAGAATACCACTATGTCCAGAACTTGAAAATGTAAAATAAACTAAGAAAGTACTCGTTCAAAGTCCCGGTTTTCACTCACCTTCCGACGTGGACTTAGTGATATATATGTATGTATATATATATATATATATATATATATATATATATATATATATATATATATATATATATATATATCTATATATATATATATTCTTATATATATCTTCTTCTTTTCTATTAACGTGCTTTATATATACATAAAACAAGGAAATGTCATCAATCAAAAGTACTTCGGTCATTTCTGAAAGCGGCCCCTTATCCACATAAGGAATTATCTTACCCCGCCATCTATTTCGGTCGGAGAAAAACAAACCTTGTTTTGTTTCACCCTATGGAATCGTTTCAGAGAACTGGAATAAATAACGAAACCTTCCATCATCTTTTCGAGAAATTACTCTGAACCTTTACGAGGCCTCGTGTAATCTAAAATGGTCATCGAAGACCGACCAGTTCAGTATATTTTTCAAGAGGAAACCATAAGCCTTGGCTCGGTTATGATTGATTGACACCTTATTGCTCTGAAAGATCTATATTACATTTTTTTTCTTTTCTTAATTTGTGGTTTTCTTGAGCGTCTGCCATATTTTCACCTGCTCTCACCTTTCTTCCATCCTTTTGTCCCCTTTCCTCACTTCTACCTCACGCTACAGCTTTTCTTTCCTCCGCTTTTTCTAGCTCCATTTTACCCAGAAGGTTAAAACATGGGAAATCTGAAAGGTGAAATTTGATTGATATAAAATCTGTTATTGTCTTTTCTCTGATTGATAGTGGGTACTTTCATAAATCATTGTTTTATCGTCTCCAGTGTCTTTTGATGTTTTATTCTTCCTGTGAAATGAGCAGCCAGTTGGATTTTATTTGCCATGAAACTTTATTATTACGAGTGAAAAAAAAATCCCTATAACTTAACATTTTCCTCGACTAACTCTCATTATATGAGTATAAGCGTATCTTTACGAAAATTAAAGCATTTTTATTCGGGAGGACACAAGGAAAAGTGTCATTGTGAGAAATAATAATAATAATAATAATAATAATAATAATAATAATAATAATAATAATAATAATAATAATTCTTTTTATAGCTTGGATATGGGCTGCTATGAGTTTGTCCGGGTGATTTTGATAAAATCCAGAGTGCAACTAGTGAATGATGACCATAAATTCTCTCATATCTGTTTAACAGATGGTTCTGCCTTGCCTGAAAATAGTTAAACTAAGAGAAAAATAAATCAAATGATGATACTGGAAATGTGAACTTAAACAGTTACTTTACAGTGAGGAAGAAGTTACATAAGCAGGAAGTAGAAGCAGAGATAACGGTTAGCGAGCAAATGGATCTGAGAGCAAAAGATACAAATGGGGGATGTTATCAGATGAGAGAGCAGTTCCATGTTGCGGGAATGAGTTTTGAAGATTTGCGAATATTCAATGTGGATTTGAGGATGCTTGTAGTTCTAACTGTTGAGGATTTAAGGTGGGCAGGTTGTAGAATGAAAAAAGACCAAGAGTTGATGCTGTGGTATATCACTGCTAGCTTATGGAAAGTGTGTATGTATGAAGGAAAAGTTCCAAAGGAATGATTAAGGGAAATCAATGCTCCATTGTGTAAGGATGAAAGAATGCTATAGGACATAATGTTACTTAGTCTACAGGGAATTTCTATAGCATTATTTTGATTAATATAGAAAGATAAATTACAGGAGGTCCGATAGGGGAAATGAGTTGTGTGGGTTTAGACTATGAGGAAGGTGTATGGATGAAGTTTTTATCATGAAACTGTCATGTGAAAAGTTTGAGAGTAGAGGAAAAATTTGCATTTGGCATACATGGAATTACAAAAGTTTGCGACAAAACTGAATAAATGCGAAAGGTGTTGAGGATTATGGTGTCCACCGGTTAGGATATATTTGTAGGAGTATGACTGATCTGGTGTAAGAGCTAGTCTGAGGTAAACGTATGATATAACCCCATGGTTATCTAAAGTCTGAGAAAACACATGTGTAGGGACAAAGCTGTGCGATATGAAAAATATGTGATGTTTGCAGATGATACAGTGTTTATCGGGTATACTTAGGAGACACTTCATACTCTACTTTGACTTTTAAAAAAGAAATCTGAAAGAGAATGTTTATGAGAAGAAGGTTAGGATGGTAAATGTAAACAATGAAGATGGAGCAATTAAAGCTGCATGTTTGAAAATGAAGACTGTTGATTTGTAGAGTTAATCAAGTGTAAATGTAAGACATGATGGCATGATGAGAGAAGAGGCCAGTCACAGAGTTGGAGAAGCGAGGAAGGCAGCTAGGTGGGTTCAAAACACTAGTTATTATAAAAATATTTACTGTTATGGAAGTGAGGTGTTGGTGCAGCGTACCAATAAAATAAATCAAGTTGAAGTTGTCAAGACGAATTGTTTACAGAAATTATGCGAAATACAAAGGTTTTAAAGTTAAAAAATACAGCAGATTTTTTGAGAAGGTTTCGTCACATGGAGAGATTGGATGGAGACTGGTGAAATGAGTTTGTTATTCAGAAGTTTTATGAGAAAGGAGGAGAATAAAACCAAAATGTTCCGGATGTTTGGAGAGGAAGAGGTACTGGAATGAAAGGACCTT
>NC_089743.1:73982470-73989970 GCF_040412425.1 Macrobrachium rosenbergii
GAATTATCATCATCATCATCATCCAGGTGCCATATCCTCAAGGACGTCGGCAATCATGGCTCGCCACTCCTCTCTATTTCCGGCTCTCTGCAGCAAGTGAGCTGCAGACATTCTTCCTCCAGTCATTCTCACCAATCCATCCATATATTTTTGTTCAGGGTCTTCCTCTCGGCCTCCCTTCCATTGATTTTACCGAGAGAGAGATGTTCTAGTTCTTGTCTTCTCACTATGTGACCCACAAACCGCATTTGTCTACCTCTCACTGAAGCCAAAAGTTCTCTCTCTAATACTTCCTCATCAAGGACCTCTAAATGAGAAGTTCGACAGCGAGACATATTTACTGCATATTCTTCATGGGCATACTGTAGAGTCTACCACGACAACAAAAGAGCACTGCTGAATGTTTTCAACCGCTCCCAGCCTGATACCACTATACTATAATATATATATATATATATATATATATATATATATATATATATATATATATATATATATATAAATAATCAACGCACAATCACGTGTGGAACAGAAACAAATTTCTGACTCATCAGGATCAACCCAGGTCTTTCAATTGAAGGCAAGGTCGCTGCCCACTAGGCCAAGTATATGGTCACTAGTGGGCAGCGCCTGCTTTTCAATTGAAAGACCTGGGTTTGATCCTGATGTAAGATATATCATATATGTATATATATATATATATATATATATATATATATATATATATATATATATATATATATATATATATATACATGGACTATCCATTTTCATAGTTCCAGCTGACTTTGATACATATTTACAGTTGGGTCAATTAGTGGAAAGCAGGCTGCGATCAAACCACAAGCCTTCCTAATACTTACTTCTGGCTCTACCACTGAGCTACAGATATATATATATATATATATATATATATATATATATATATATATATATATATATATATATATATATATATATGTGTGTGTGTGCCTGTTTTAGATAAGACCAACGTATTTTATTTGAGTGTATAAATCAAGTGTTTCTTGATAGGTTTTAAATTACTCCCATTAACCATCTCTCTCTGAAGTTATGTAATGTTCTTATAATGAAATTAAGCTACCAAATAAATGGAATATATAACATACCTAATGCTAACTGCAGCGGGTAAAATCCTAAGAAAAATAAAATGTATATCTATGAAAGAAGATAAAAAACAGAGGAACAGAAATAAAGCTCCTTTAGGAAACAAACAGATAAGAAAAGGAAATAAATTATGCCATTATTATGATAAAAACAAAATAATTGAGAGTGTATTACTTTTTATGAATAACGAAAAATACATTTTAAATAAAATATAGAGAATAAGTAGCGTCGAACAGGAAGCAGGAGCTATTAAATATCCCTTTTTTTTCGGTAGAGGGGAGAAAGGAACCATTCCTATCAAGCGTCGAATTTGTAACTGTGCTTTTAATAATTACGGGTTCTTTTCATTATATTTCTAGCGAAGGGTACATAAAAGAATGAATTTCCATTCTTCTGTTTTCGCGCTTATACGCAAATGATTATATATATATATATAGAAGAGTATATATATATATATATATAGCATATATATATATATATATATATATATATACATATATATATATATATATATATATATATATATATATATATATATATATATATATATATATATATATATATATATATATATATATATATATATATATATATAAATATATATATATATATATATATATATATATATATATATATATATATAAACGGGAACCAGTATAGACGTTTAAAATATGAAACTGAATGACCAAGAAAAGTCACTAACAGAACGAAGAAACACCTCAAGCTATACATATATGTATGTATGTGTGCGTGCGTGTATATCTTGATAATGTCAATATCTTATGTATGTATGCATGCATGTATGTAAATATTTTTGAGAATGTAGTACGAACAAAATTGTGCACAACATATATATAAACGCAATGGAAAGCAAAAAAATAATGGTAGTGTGGATCTGCTATAAAGTTCAAATATGAAAGAATGGAACTGATACTTCAACAAAGATATTGAAATTGTAAGTCTCTTCTGTTAAATGTGCCGTGAAATTGATCTTTTCATGTCGAAAGAAGGGGGAGAGAGAGAGAGAGAGAGAGAGAGAGAGAGAGAGAGAGAGAGAGAGAGAGAGAGAGAGAGAGAGAGACCATCTCTGTGGTCGTTAAATGATGGAAGAAAAACTAGTCGCATTTTTGTCAGCAGATGTTCCTTAGAAAATCTGCGAGGCCAAAGCGCAAAACTGAGGACTCACATTAGAAGACATCACAACACTCCAGAAATGAAATGAGATTTCCAGAGCTTTGCCGTTATCTAATGTCTTTACACGAAGTTTTCCAATATCACTTACCCCTGCATTCATTTTTACATTTCTGTCTATACCTTCCTCTTCTTTTCATATAAGGATGTGTGTTTCTGGCTTTTTGCAAAGTACGAAAATGAGATAATTTTCATTCATATTAAATGTTTGGTGAAAAACGCATAGGCTCATGCAGGTTTTCCAGTTACTCCAAGATTAGGTTCGTTTTGATTTGATTAAGGTTGGTATAATGATTTCTTCGATGATACTAGTTGAAAAAAGGTTTAGTACACTTTCTAGTACTTAAAAAGTAAGCAGAATTGTAGACAGTAAGGAAGTAAAGTGACCATTTGTGAATTAAATGTGGAAATGGTCCTGAAATTGCTTTGAAGAAATGCAGTCTCTTTCAAATGTGCTTGTAATTTTCCTCCGTGACGATGTAGCTATTTGGAATTTCAGAAAATTGAGTGATCATAAACGAAAGTCTACTGAGAAAGATAAAGTGATTAATTGCTATCCAAATGATGCAGTGAAAACATGATTGCCGAATGTAGATGTAATTGCTAGTATCAGGTAACCAGAGGGTTATTAGATGATCTAAACTGAAATTAGTCATTGTTTTTGACTCAACCACAGCATATGAAAGCCTGGTATGGAAAATTCTTAATTAAATCATTGATGCTTAACAGCGTAAATGATAGAGTTGTTATTTGATGTTCAAAGGTGGCTATTTTGTATCTGAGAAAATCATATGATTTTATAAAGGTAGAAATACGCACCAGTTTTCCACTAGGAAAAAATTATATTTTTAATTATGATATAACTTTATCAGAGCCTGGAACCAAGACTTATTTGACTTCCACTAGAAATAGAGCCTACTTTTTGATGTAATAAAAAGTCTGAAATTAAAATAAATTCTTTGCCATTTGCTTGCTCTTTGTTTATTTGGGGATACTCTGTTTATTGCGATTTTAAAATAGAGTGAAAATATAGCGGTTTTTCTTTGCAAAAAATCATTTGAAAATGAGAGATAAAAATAAAATATTCCCCACTGCATTTGCAGGTCATGTGGATAATTAATTATTTTTTCACAGAAATTTAGCCCTCACCACTAGTATACACGGTAGCACTCACATATAAAAGGTTGGAGTGCCTCACAACAGAATTATTAGCATTTACTTTCACTACATTTCGTTCTTCCAACTGTTTTACCTTTAAACACCGTAGTAATTCTCCCATGAACGGTAAGGGTCTTACATAAAAGTTTGATACGCCCAGTGTAAATAGTTATTGAATTTAGAAGAATTTCTTGAATATCCTGCATAATTTCTTTTATCTTTATACTCTAAGAAATAGTTATGATCAAGACTGTGGCATAAGATCGAACATGGAAACAGCAAATGGATGAACCCATGAACATGGAGCTAAAAAATGTACAAATTCACAAGTAAGAAATTAATGAACTTGCAGATATGGAACAAACAGTTTTGGTAAGGATGTGTAAACCTTATAGGCTATGCATTCTCATGATCGCGATATGAATGTTAATTTTTGCATTACAAGTGACACTGTTTATTCTATCTGACACACGCAAAGCACAAGCTGGTTATTAGAATTAAGCTGACTGTAATAAAGTCTCTGATAACTGAATTTTACACGTTTATTTCACATTGTATGCTCCATATTTACATACTTATTTCCAGGAGGCTTCACAAAATGCAGATTTCGACAGAGATCCGCATAGTAATAGAATCCATTTAGGTTTAAATATATTTGCGAAAAAATACTGAAATCATAAATATGCATAAATTGTTACTAAAACTAGCCAGTAGAAATTTACATGTAAAAATTCATCACTCTTCTCTCTTTTAATCAGTTCCCATGAAAAGTAATAGTAAACGTCCTTGATAACTTGGGACTGAAATTAATGGAAAGCAAATCTGTTCACATTTAACGCAAAACAAAAAAAAATGTAATTAACGATAAAAAAAGCTTTATTCTCGGAAAGAAATGATGAAGCTTCAAACCTGTTTATCATTATTGTTAAGATAATCAGTCAAAAACCATTGGGAGCTTAGGCTTCCCCAAGCAGTCTGAATGTAAATTAAAAATGAATAAATTATCACTTTACCAATATTTGCCTCATTTATCTCTCTATTTAAAATTTTGAATTTAAATGCAATTATTCCCATACATTACTCTTTCCATTTAGATATACATAAAACATGCATCTATTATATAGTAAATGATTTTTAACATTATCTGTGCTTTCGCGAATATACTACACTTCTAACAGGTAATTTTATTAGTAAATGGACAGAACAATGAGAGTCATGTTACATGCAATTAAATCGAGCCCGAATGGATACTAAATTTAGGAGCTAGAATACTTCTTCCTGTCGGGCAGTGGCTGGTTTACAATGTTAATTATCTCCTTTCCAGAATGCGTGGCAATTTCATTGGTCAACTTCGTCATGGCAAAAATGAAATTTAGCCTTATTATTGCTCTGGACACTGAAAGAGCTGTTATCACATTTAATCAACTAAAACTGGAATCAGTGGTCCCAACTTCCTATATACACTCCTAGAAAACAGAATTTGCTAAAATTCTAATACACATACATATATATGATATGTTTGTATATTTATATATATATATATATATATATATATATATATATATATATATATATATATATATATATATATATATATATATGTATAAGAAGTTTAACAACTTCTGTTTCTTAGGAATGTAAACAGGAAAGAAAAACTATTGATTCAAGTTTAGCTTTACATGAAAAGCAGAAAATGATAATTCGAAGACATATTTACAACACAAAGACACATACACACGTGGCCATACATACATGCATATGCATATATATATATATATATATATATATATATATATATATATATAATATATATATATATATATATATACATATATACTGTATATATAATATGTGTGTGTATGTGTGCGTGTGCGTGTATATGTGAGTAAAGTGTCTTCGACTGGTCATTTTCAACCTTTCATTTAAAATGTAGTTTAGGAATTGAGACGTAGACAAAAAGAAGCTTCTCATTCTAGGAGTTAGGCAGAAATTTTAAGGACCTTTTTACAGAACAGAAAAAAATGGCAGAGTCCTTTATATATAAGAACCTCAGTTAGCTTCAGTGACCACACTCTCCCATTCCAATTCGAACTATCAAAAAGACACAAAAAATCGACAGATTCACCCGTGACAAGACCCGATCGATAAAATATTAATTCCGGGTCATTTATTCAGGGGGAAATCGATGACTCCCGTTGTAATAGGTTGAGTATTAATTCCCGATTGTTCGGCCGAGCGTCAGGAAAAGCCTGAATAGTGAAAATCAGCGAGTCGTTACACTCTCTGATCACTCTAATCGGGAAAAATAATTCCAAGTTAATGGCCTTGTAATCGGAATGGCTCTGGTTATATAAAGTCCATTTATTGGAGGTTGATCGCCTTTATAACGGCTCCGGACCTGCTGTACAATCACGCCCAGTGCAGTTGTAAAGTGAATGCTTATTTGTATACAGGGTTGCAAGTTAGGGTACGTAAAGATACACAAAGCCACACGCACACACCCTCGTGTATGTATATACTGTATGTGTATGTATGTATGTATATGTATATATATATGTGTGTGTGTATGTGTGTTTGTGTGTAAGTTTGTGTGTGTGTGTGTGTGTGTGTGTGTGTGTAGACACTGAGGCGACCATATTGTCTAGTGGTCATGATACCAGCCATATCAACTAAAAAGACTCATTGTGCTCCTCCGGATCTCAGTACTGTATTACGTAACTCGTAATTATTCGTTTGTACTGAGAAGTAGCCAGGGAGAAGTTGGTCGTATTGCAGGCAACCTCATTACAAAATATTTCCTGAAAAACTGTTGAGTAGCTTTTGCACTCATGTCTTCCCAGATACATTATTTACATCTTTTAATTTATTTGACTGATTGACCTCTAATCTGGAAATGTTCTGAAGATGAAGAATCTGATATCATTCTTTGGACACAGGTGAGGGCTCTCGTTGGAAAGCATTCAGATTAAGACAACTGCATATATATATATATATATATATATATATATATATATATATATATATATATATATATATATATATATATATATACAGATTTATTTTCGTTAAAAGCAACTGCTTTAGTGGCATCAGTAAGTTTCTTGCAGGTACCTTCATACCAACGAATACCTTCATACCAACGAAGTTTTTTCCGATTTTCGTTCGTCAATTTCTGGTGAAAAATACGCAGACTTCCTTCTTCCATTTATTGATTTTTGGCGCGACAACTGTTTCGCCTTAATGGCATTATCAAGCGACTACTGACTTACGATCTGGACCTTCTGCCTATTTACAGTATATCATCGTATGGGGAGAATGACCTTGAGGTCTGAGTACTGGTTGGTCAAGGGATTAACAGCTTAACCATTTCAGGGTATTGTTTTAGGTACAAAGAATATGTATGACAACAAAATTGAAAGTTTAAACGTGGTTAAATATATATATATATATATATATATATATATATATATATGTATATATATATATATATATATATGTATATAATATAATATATATATATATATATATATATATATATATTAACGTGTATATACATACATATCTGGAATAACTTAAATCCAAGAGGAAATGATAAGAGATAAGTGCTTAGTCACCAGTGGAATGGGAATAAAAAGCGTTAAAAGAAAAAGCTATATATATACATACCTAAACTTAAAGCTGAACTGATAAGGATGAACCACCAGGAAATGTACTACAATCCCATACTCTGAACTGTGGATGGTCTCGTACACTTACACAGGAGGGCCCCATCGGCCTGAAACACTTATCCAGCAATTACTGGTTACGTGATTGCTACCATCATCAAAGCTATTGCGGTAGCAATTAGCTAATTAATTGTTTCCAATGACAAAACAATTATGAGCCGTAATCAACAGCTTGAGTAACGAGAAAAGTTTCTAACAGCAATTTGCTACTTAACTTTTTTCACCGAGAAACCATATTTTTGCATCGAATAGCCATTGTATTGTTTTGAATGAATAATGTTTATTGGAACAAATGAGTAAT
>NC_089743.1:73992470-74014970 GCF_040412425.1 Macrobrachium rosenbergii
GAAGTCATAAAATAATTGTTTGTTCCAACAATAAGTAGTTTGGTAAAATCTTAATAGTAACCCTAAGCTGATAAGATTTACCATGTTTTTTAAAAGGATAGCTGCGCGGAACGAGAATAATACTAAAGTTAAATAAAACGATCACTATTAAATACTCGAAATGGGAATAAGTCCTTATTTTTTCCCTTGTAATCTTTTTTTTCTGTTCGTCACAGCAGTCCCTTTTAATTCTGTCTAAGTTCGATGGCATAATAATTCGGTTCCAGGAATCAGTTACCAGTGGTCGGCTGGATCTTTAAAAGAATAATGCAAATTACTGTTTGACTGAATGTTTTATACTTTCTGGAGCAAAGGGGAGGGAACGGAAGTAAATGACAAATTTCTGAAATAAATGAAAAACGACGGACTTCGGCTGAACTCGTGGCAATAATTAATATACTTTGTGTGGACTGGACTTCTTATTTTGATTTTACATAGATCGAGACAACCGAGGCTGCCTAAAACAAGACTGGTCCGCAAGAAAAGCCACAAAATGGCTAGTCCCTGTTCACTGCCAAAACCCGGTACTGTATATACCAAAAAGGAAGGATAAGCGCCCTTTGTAAATGAAAGTGCTGTAAGACAGGTAGGATAGGAGGTCAGCAGTTTTGAACACGGAATTCTTGCATATGATCAGAGAAGAGGTTAAAATTTCGTGTGTTACCAGAGAATGAGTCTTACAAAGTTTCAGAAACTGTTATAACGGTAGTAATGGAAAAATGTCAATTAATGGAAGAAATAGACGGTCACCCTTCTTAAAAGAACAGGCTTTAGCATGGGTGCTTCCAAGTCGAAAGATAAACCAATTTTTGGGATAGATTAACTATGCCGGGTCAAGCTTCCTCGCAAATTATTTGAAAAATCTAGGAAAGAGTTAAACAGGTTCCTTGGCGCTCAACATCAAAGATATCAAAATTCCACAGAACAAGGAAGTGAGAGAAGATATTTGGTTGGTAACAGGGCAATGTAACGGGATCACCCGCAATAGAATCATCTAAGAATGAGTTAGAGAAAACTAGGAAAAGAAAGTCTGACTATTTTCAAAAAGGAAACAGCTTTGGTACCATTGGGTTTCAAGAGATTTTTTGGAGAGGAGGGGATTGTTACAAGGATTTTATTTGATTTATGAAATTTCGTCAAGCCAAGCACCTGGGCACTTTAGGCCATTCAGCCCTTAAGACAGAGAAAAAAGGGAATTGGGGTGGTTAAACAGCCCAGTTAAGAAATCCAGAAAACGAACAAGGTGAAGTACGTACAGGATCTAAAGGTGGAACTGGGAGAAAACCCTACACCTGCACTAAGAAGTAATTGTTTGGAAGGTTGGACAGCAAAATGGAAGAAAGGAATAGGAATGGAAGTAAAGTAAAATGCTAAAAAGTGAGTGCAGCTATGCGGAAGGGACGCTACCAACACCCTTCAGTGAAACCTACAGTGCACCACGTGAGGTGCACTGACGGGACTCCCCTCTACGGGGGCTGTTTCATAGAAAAGGTGAGATTAATACAAATTATATTTACAAAAAAGGTTCTTTACTTTAGTATAGCTATGAAGGGCTAAGTCAGGTCTATGTTCAAAGACCTGGTGCACCAACATTTAAGCCTTAGTAGCCAAAGAAAACAGAAAAATCATAATTATTTGGAAGGAGAGTTAGTTTTGATAGAAGGAGGATATTTATGTCCATCCCTCAACTGGTTTCGATTGCATGTGTATGTATTTCTGTCTCACTTCCGCTAATTATTACAAAATATTCAATCATTTGATTATTCTTAAGGCTAGGGAGTCAGAAATAGAAGCGAAAATGTTCTATGAGGATATCAAGAATAATAAGTTTGCCAGTCTTCACACTGTACCGAAGTAGTTAACAGAAAATTTGTTCGGCGTGGTCTTATATAAAATTATCACATTCAATGAAATTCAAATGTATTACACAAGCTTCGTACCGGAACAATAACTCCCATTGAGAGTAACTAAGGCAAACCAACCAACGGGGAACAGTGACCCCTGAGTTCTGGAATAATTAGCGGAAGAGAGGCAGACAACCATACACATATGCAGTCAAAACCAACGACAATAGAATCTTACGCCAAAAAGCGCATAACGGACGCGAACAAACAAAACAATGCATCAAACATTAATGAGGATGCGTTTTGGAAAGTCAGATGAAATCTCCCTAATGGCATAATAGACTTCCTGTTTGACGAAGCTTTGCATCAACCAGCCATTAAAGCCAACTTTATGGCCTCGTTTTCTATTGCATACCACGAGCGCAATTGCTCTCATAAAATGTGGAAATTCGGGCGAGTTCCTTCTTTCCACCATAAGGAAGCGACGTTCATATTCGTCGATGAAATTACGAAAAGTATTCATATCCGTAAGCCCACGTTAACAAAAGCACACAAAAACGTATCAGAAAATATTCACAACTGTAAAAAAAAGTTGCATATGTTTAATATATTACTACTTTTATCGGCTCCGGTCAATTACCGAATTATACTAATGATTTTTTATGGTTTCATTTGGTCAAAAAGTAATATCTGTGAGCTCTCATGTGGCAAAACCTGTAACTAGACACGAAATTGTGTACATAGTAGAATGAATGAAGTTTTGATGGAATACCCAACAAAACTGGACAAATTCGTGAGTTGTAAACTTTACTTATATAAATAAATATTCCCTTGAAATTTATGCTTGAGGATAGCTCAGTATTTGCAGTGGAATTACCAAATGACGAATCCTATGTAGAATTAGCAGTAATACCATTTCATTATGCTGACTGCTTCAAGCGTTGTGGCAGTTCACGGGAATTTTATAATAAAAAAAAAGTAATCGGTTAGTGAAGCGAAGGTTGAACTGGAGTAACGATAGAAACTTGACAGACTTGAACTATGCAAATGATGCTGTTTTAATCAGTAAAATACCACGAGATTTACAGAGCCTGTTTAACAGAGTACGTCATATGTCTAGAGACTGGTATTCAACATAATTCTAAGAAAAATAGCATTAATGAAGACAGAGTATGCATAAAAAGGATAAAATGACATTAGATAAAGAAAGGATTGATAAGGTTGATTCTTCCAAATATCAGTTATAACTTAGTGAAATACTGAAAAGGGGAAAACAAACAATTCACTGGCTGAATAAGAATTTGGATTCAAATAGACTAAAATTGCACTGGAAAGCAGAGTATGTAATTCTAGTACGCTCTGTATTATTATATGGACTTGAATCATGGTATGACCATGAAACTATTATCTAAAAGATCCTGTTTATATGGGAACAGAGCTTTAAGAGTATTGAGTCAAATAGCAAGATAGAAATGAAAGGGAGAACGAAGACGGCCTGGACATGGCCTTCGCACAACCCTGGGAGAATGTTACGCAGGGTCAGATGAGGTCTTGTGCGCTTCTCAAGAGTTACGAGACCCAGACCTAACTGGATGAGAGCTAAGGGAAGGGAGGCTAAACGCGAATGAAATTTTGTGGAAGATAACCGCAGGAAAGAGAAGAGCGGCGGGAAATCACAGAGGCCATTTGTGCCATGCGACGTTGGAGGCGAAGCTGATGATGAAAATCATTAATGCTGATAAACAGACAACTTGAACTGTGTAAAAAGTTGAAAGGTACATGCCGTTTAGATGGCTCTTGATTAATAAATTTCAATATGTAACGAATTCCAGCTTCACATAACGTATATTGAATTAGGTCCATGCAATTTCAAAATTTCATAAGCGTCTTCACATTTGTTTTTTCTGGTAATGGGTAGCACCTGAGAAAGTAACGTTTAATATTTAATAAAATGGGACATCACTGATGTCTATATTGCGCTTATATGGATGGACGAAAATGCAAGTGGAATTTATCCTGGCTTATAGTAACAAATTTTCCCCAGCTAAGTAAACAACATTAGATATTAATCCTGCAGACTACAAAAAATGTATATGGTGCGTATGTCAAATTATTGTAGGATGTTGGATTCAAAGTTTAAGTTTCGAGGTTGTGCTTAGCGGTTTTCTCGGGCTTATGCGATTTACTTAAATTGCAAATTTCATTTTTGCAGTGGAGCGTGACTTACTCTTGGATAGATTGTGAATGCAAATTGTCAGATTGCAAGAAAAAAAATTGCTAAACGCTTGGCTGGTAAATTGACCAGCGACTTTGAAAAATAGGTAAAAATTAGAAATAAAAATCAATATGGAAAAAATCACAAAACCTGATGGTAAACTGAAGTCAGCAAAAATAGGTCAAGGGAAGAAAATTGAAGGAAAGTAATAACCAAGCCCCAAAGCTACAAACCTAGCAAAATTCATCAAAACCAGCAACAAATTGAACTCTGAAAAAACAGCTCTTGGCTCTAATTTTATCTTGAAAAAATATGTTGGGTTAAAAGTTCTTTGAAAATCACAATGATCCCAGTGGAACCTGCCTACTAAGTCTCATTAAAATGAAAGACAGAGAAAATGATTACCTTTTATTCTACTTGTGACCTTCAAAAAAGTAGAATTGAAATATTTAAGGAATGCACTCATAAACTCCACGGAAGTTAGGTATTACACATAAGGCCAATATATGTTTGTACCAGGATTAAATCAGTACAACCTGTTTTAGGTCATTTGTCCTTCCTTTACTATCATATTGTTCTCCAGTGTGGATGTCTGCCTCTGCCAGAGATTTATCTCTTTTAGATAGAGTGGTTTGTGGTGATAGGTTGCTGTTTTCTAACAATACCAGTTTTGACTTGGACCATCGACAGATGGTCTTGTTCGTTTGTCATTTTTTCAAAAGTTGTATTTTAGCAGAGATCTTTCACAGTCACAATTGATCCCTGATCCTCCTTTCCTGCCGAGAGCAACCAGATTCGCTGAACAGCAGCACCAATATGCAGTAAATGTGCTTCGCTGTCGAACTTCTCGGTTCCAGAGGCCATTTATCTCTCATACCTTTGGACTGTGGAACAGTCTTCCTGAGGATGTTGTGCAATCGGAACCACAGAAGTTCAAGAGAACATGCAATGCATTACTACCCTAAAGCAATTCTTCTTGTAATTTATAATTTTCTGACATTTTTATCTATTTATTTATCAATTTGTCAATTTATTCTTTGCTTTTCTAATAAGTGATCTCTTCTCGCTACATTCCTTTCAAATGAACACCATATTCCTTGGAAGCTTAAAATTCAAGTCAATGGCCCCTGTGGGCTTGTTTCATATGGATAGGGTTCTTCTTCTTGGTTTGAATAATAATAATAATAATAATAATAATAATAATAATAATAATAATGATAATAGATTTCATCAAATTAGTGACCTTCATCTATCAGAGTTGTTGAGTTTTACAAGAGAAACACTTTTCTTAAGTTTTAAAGCCCGGAGAAAAATAAAATGTTCACCTTCACATTGACCTCGGAATTGAATAATAGGATGATACTAAAAATATACGATGTACATACTTCAGTGTCCCAAAGTAAATACCAATTAAGTTTCAACAAAATCAGAGACATCTAAATATCATAGTTGCTAAACCTTAAAGAAAAAAATTATAATACTTTAACTTTAATTTTACCTGTGACCTTGAAAAATCGTTCCAAGTAAAAATAATGGGGGGAAATCATCAGTTACTTATAAATTACCTACCTACAACGATCAGCAAAATTAGAGAAAGTTGGATAAAGGAAACATAATAATAATAATAATAATAATAATAATAATAATAATAATAATAATAATAATAATAATAATAATAATAACATCACGTACTATAATAACAATAAAAATAAAATTAAAATTCCAGAAGTGAACCTGGAGAACAATATTACCAAGAGCAACAAACACATAACACCAAAAACTACGTTTTTAATATTCAGTTTGGCTACTCCATGCAGCGTCGAGCCGAATATTGAATATAGCAACTTTCGCTGGATGGCATTTGTTTGAGGACGCGTATGTACATGCAGTGTTAATTTTATGTTTACCTCTTTTCGCAAATATGCATAGACAAATACATAGGTTTATACACACACACACACACACACACACACACATATATATATATATATATACTGTACATATATGTATATATTTATATATAATATATATATACATATATATATATATATATATATATATATATATATATATATATATATATATATATATATATATATATATATATATATATATATATATATGTATGTACAGTATACGTGTGTGTGTGTGTGTGTGAATGTGTGGGTAAAACGTTGGTTTGTCGTAATACGGGCGGCTTATTATGGGTTAAGATATGTTATTCTTTTTCTTGTGGGAGGGGACGTTATATAAACAAATAGCAAGAATGCTGTGCTGAGTCTTTTTCACCCGTTTCCTGATGTAAAAAGAAAACTATCGTATTTATAATCTTTTAGTAGACTTGTAGACTTTACTGATGTACTCGGGCAGTGGTATTTCTACTCATCATGAATCAGTCAACAAAACTCTGAACGTATAGGCAAAGAGTTTCAAAATTGCTTATTTTACCAGAATTTATGCATACCGATATTGCCAATAATATCAAAACCGATAATGCCAATACTATCAAAACCGATATTGCCAATACTATCAAAACCGATATTGCCAGTACTATCAAAACTTTCAAATCCCAGAATTCAGGAGACATTTGCCATTTACATAGCATATTTACATGAGCCAGTTTACCCTTCACTCGCGAACGTGTATAAATAGAGTAGGCCTGCAGTGACGTCAGAGGCCACTCAACCGAAGTATGACGTCATAGGAGGCTCCATTGAACAGGTATGGTGAGCCATCACATAAAAAAAAAAGGTTGAACCGTCACTTATTCGTGATTTGTTTCTTCATCATACTGAATTCGCCCTTAATGGATGTTACTGTCTTTAAAAGACGAGGGAATGCTTTCAGCAGGTCATATCATTATTATTACATCTTGCAATAGCAGCAGTATTATTCGTAGTAGTATTTTTTATATGTCTTGTTCCTTTTGATAGAAATATCCCTTCATATTTATATACTTACCGATGCAATTATACGTGTGAAATACTTCAAAAATAGACAATGTAAATAGTCTGGCAACATCACAGAAAATGATGTACATGTACATGCACGCACACAAAGATACACACACACATCTATATATCCTAACCGCTCAACGTCTCCTCGCTGCTGGGAGAAAGGAGCTGGTGACTGGTACGATACATGTACATGCGCTACCGGGGTCAAAGGATGTCAGGCAGGCAGCTGATCGAGACTACGGTCTACCCTAAAGCCAACCAAAAGTCCCTCAAAGAAGGCATCATTAACACCCATACAAAAATGGGAAATAAGCACGTTAATAGAAGAATATATATATATATATATATATATATATATATATATATATATATATATATATATATATATATATATATATATATATATATATATATATATATATATATATATATATATATATTCATTGTAATGTCAGTGAATGTACACACCACACATACGCATGAGATTAGAAAAATATAAAAGAAAATTTGCTTCATTGAAAACGCTCGAGAAAAATCAAAACAAACCCAATAATGCATAAATGAGGAATGCACTATCGCGATTAACATATGGAAAAAACTCTTTTGTTCACTTTCTTTAATTCTTCAGCTGAAAACCCTTATGGGCAGAATCCACAGATTGCAAATCCGCTCCAAGGAGAGACAAAGTTATAAAAAAGGGGATAGATAAATAAATATCAGTGAAGGGAAAATAAAACAGACACCTGAAATTCAGGAAACGTCAGCAGGGACCAGGAATGAATTTACTCCGCGCTTAAATATTTGGGGATCAGAGGATTCCACAGCTGCACTAGGCAAAATATACAGCAGTATCAAACATTATCGGAAAATTGTATATCTACCTCATACTGTCAGGGTTTACTGAAATGTTTCACTAATTGTTTCCATAATGGAAGGAATAATTGCAAGATGCCTTGTTGGGTAACGTCCCTCACGTTGCAGAGAAATTCGCTTTTGTGTATAAAGGAAAAATAAAGTCTTTAAAAACTTCTGTTCTTAAGGTTCTATGTTGAAATGAAGATCTTTCTTTCTATCATGCGTTTTGAAATCTCTCTAAATATTTTTCATGGAGTCTTCTAATTCATCATAATCGCGAGAACTCGATTCTATATATATATATATATATATATATATATATATATACACATACAAACATACATACATAGGAAACACATATATATTCATATATATACACACACACACACACACACATATATATATATAACAATAACATAATATATATATATAGAGAGAGAGAGAGAAATATTTATATATATATATATATATATATATATATATATATATATATATATACTATATATATATATATGTATATACTGTATATGGACATACAGACATACATATGTGTGTCCTCACACACACATATACAAAATATACAAAATATGTGTATGATGATGTGATACTCATATCATGCAACGAAGCAGTTGTACTACCAGGGATAAACAATTAAGTATTTCGCTTGGTATTCAATAATTCCAACGGGAAATATTGCGGGTAATTTTTGACATTTGTATATAATTTTTTATATTAATTCCTGTCCCTGAAATTGCCCGTGATTACTTCCGTTCAAAAACCCTCTTGGTTTCTTTGGAATCTTAACTACATCTCAATAAAGAAAATTATCTAAATTAAAGTAATTTTATGGAATTCCGAGATCTTCTTACAACGATAACGGAAAAAAGTTAAAACCAATATATTACTATTCCTCTCATTTATCACATATGTCGTTGTGTTGGAATTATGGTTGGTAACCCAGCAAACATCCCCATCATAAATGATTGTTCGAGATCTGAAAATATTTTCCTAAAGCCTTCAAGTTGCGAAGAGGCATCTGTGACTAGCTTCTACCTTTTTTTTTTGTAAGTCGTACTTAATGATCCTTGAATTTAGGTCAAGAGGGAAACGGCTCCTGATTAGGACTAACGAATCATCAAACGATGTCTAGGTAAAGCTGCAATTGATTTTGCAATAATCATTTGCCTTTTGATATCGATCGGTATATACGTTCAGGTGGAGCACCTCTCACGCCCTCGATAATTAAGCAAAATAATTAAGCATCTAATTTTAAAATCACCAGCTACATGAGTTCGAAATTTTAAAGTATAATTAATGGCTTAATTACACCTTAATTAAAGGGTATAGGTCGTCGAGTCTGAACTTTACTTTAGGTTTTGATACCAAGATTTAATTGGCCACGACCTGACAAGAGCGAAAACTTGAATATAAGTTTTGAGAATACGAGGAACTAAGACAATAAGCAGAACAAAAAAATAGTATCTAATATTCAAATACAAACAATACTCAAAATGTAAGCAGTGTGAAACAAATTAATTAATTAATGTAAATGAGACGATTTTGTCTGTACCATTACTTTTAAACAATACCATGACCATGACAATGAAGCAACCCTAATAGACAAAAAATAGATAGATAAGTCAATAGAAAAAATGATGAAAGGTTTATTATCTACCTGTCTTTTCATTATAATAAACTAGTTAGCACAGAATTAGTTTCCTTTATCTTCCTATCCATAAAATATACACAAGGTTAGGTTACTAACCTAATGTACCAACCTTAATCACGGCGATCAGTGTTACATGCCAACAACCTCTGTAGCGGTCACCCACTCACAAACTGGTTAGGCCCGCGATGCCTGACTCCAGTTATTGGAATGCCAGTGGTATGAGATACATGCAACTGTTTTTCTTTGTGAATATAAATTAATGTAGTGAAGATGAAAAGGCTCATTGGATAAATGAAAAAGGAATGTGTAAGATTAAAACTGATTAGGAGGAAAAATATTGTTTAAAACAGGAATTTAAAACGTAAAGAAAATCTTGCAATTACAATAGAGCCGACATGAAAAATTTCATGTGTTATGTAAGAATATGAATCAATCTCTAGCAGCAGTCTCTCTCAGCTCTCTCTCTCTCTCTATTTCTCTCTCTCTCTCTCTCTTTATACAGTATGCGTATTAGCATACAAACACACACACACGTATATATATATATATATATATATATATATATATATATATATATATATATATATGTGTGTGTGTGTGTGTGTGTGTGTGTGTGTGTATGTACATAAATGGATGTATGTGTGTGTGTGTATGTTTCAGCATAACTCTGAAACGCATTGAGCAATTTCAACCAAACTTGATATACATATGACTTACTATCTGGAAAAGAATACTGTGGGGGTAAGACAACATTAGTACCAAAGGGCACCAAAGGTGGTGGGGGTGGGAAGGGCTTCCTGAAAGAGGGCTGGTTCTGCTCGTAGACTTAGTAACTAAATAAACTTTATAGGTTTATCATACCTGATTTCGGTATACGTTTTCTGTGCAATTAGACTAGTGCAAACCTCATTGTAGATATGAGAGGCTTTTCCATATTAATCAAATCCTCTCGTTTAGATTAAGCATGTGAAAATCTGCCTGATGAATTATGCTTAAAGGCTAAATGAATAATTACCAGATATTTTACGTGTGACTTATTCGACAGTAACGAAATAATCTAATGGAAAAGAGTTTTTTTTTTTTATTCTAGACTAATTACCTCTGCCAGAAAACTACAAGGACGTTTTGTCCTCACCCGGGTTCGAGGTTTTGTGTTAGAGGGGTAAAACTTTAGTTTAGTTGCGCGACCTGATTCCCTCCAGTCGCCGACCGGGACAGGTTACCGCCTTTCTACAGGGGTCCAAGAGAGGCTTCGCCCCATCTGGTAAACAGTATGGGCATATCGCCCTATGTTAGTTAGGTAGGTGATCTGCCAGGGTCAGGACCTGGCACAGGAAAGGTTACGTCTATTTATGTATGAGGAACCTGTCCCGGTCGACGACTGACGGGAATCTGGCCGCGCAACTAAAGTAAAGTTTTACCCTGAGCAAAGCTAATATGTCAGAAGGTTACAAGTCAAAGATCAAGGTCACATATTCACATATTTTTGGTGATTCAAAAGATTCTTAACCAGCTTCATGTTGGTGGTGTCCATTTTAAAAAGATAAATGCTAATGGCATTTCCGTAGTAATTAAATTTACGAGATCTGGACATGTAGATAAAAGGTCAGATGTCAAGGCTTCACAACAGATTATATTTTTTCAAACGATATGTATTCATATGATTTGGCGAATGGTAATGAGTTCATTTAATCAGTGCTGATTGTCCTTGACGAAGGCATGTAATTCAAATTGTTTTTATTTTTGCACGGTTTCATTTCGTTTTATATCCTACAATTTCCGATGTTTAATTACAAAGGTTTTTTTTTACTTTTTTTTTGCAATTAACAAGAAATGGGGAAACGTAGGGGAAACAACTAGCTAGTTTTATTTGGTTGTTTCTATGGCCATGGAAAATAACTAGCCAGCAAGAATATTCAATGCTTTCCTTCTTCTGACTTCTATTAATCCGAAGATAATTTTGTTTAGAGAAAGTTCTTTTGATGTTATTTTACCCAATGACAAGGGTCTTCGAAGAGCAACCCTACTTAGGAATAATACTCTGTTAAGTATTAACCTTATTAATATTAGGCAGAAGAATAACCTTATTCATTTGGAACAAACACACGGGGCCATTGACTTGAAATTCAAGCTTCCAAAGAATATGGTGTTCATCTGAAAAAAATAACAGAAGGTAATAGTAAATACGGAAACAAGAGATCAGTAATTAAAAAGAAAAAACAAGGTAACTAATAAATAGATAAAAATATATAAGTATATTATTTAAATACAAGGAGAATTGTTTTAGGGTAGTAATGCGTTGAAGCAAAGTTATTCTAAATAGGACATTTGACTTGGCATGGTTCTGTGGTATTTACGACGACCAATTCTTCTGAGATAGCCCTGCAGAATTAAATTGTACGGGTAACTTCATAGCAGCTGCACAAAATCAAGATATTTCCGATATTTTATTTATTACATAAAATGATTAGTTCGTGATACAGACTTTTCTTCTGAAAAATTACGAAAAGAAAAAAAAATTAATTTTCGGAAGGCAAAAATAGGCAACTAATTAAACATAAATAAAAAACATTTGCCTAATAAATATAAGACAACAAATGAGAATATAAAACCAAAGCTAGAAGGTTAAAATTGGGTATAAAAAAAATAAAGACTAATTTTTTTTAATACCTGGTAAATATTTTGATTTCCTATACCAGAAATTCTCTCTCTCTCTCTCTCTCTCTCTCTCTCTCTCTCTCTCTCTCTCTCTCTCTCTTCCCCACACCGTCTATTTCACCCTCAGCTCTTTTCAGTTGTGTCATGTCCGTTAAAGCGAAATGCAATCAAGGCCCTCAGAAAATATTTCACTTCCACTATAGACATCCTGGAAACCTGGAGCTTTCAAAAATGTCAACCAAACACAAGAAATAATCTATACGTGATGAAATATATATATATATATATATATATATATATATATATATATATATATATATATATATATATATATATATATTATTGTATATATATATATATATATATATATATATATATATATATATATATATATATATATATAATAATATATATATATACTGTTATACTGTATGCTGTATTGTACATATATATATATATATATATATATATATATATATATATATATATATATATATATATATATATATATATACCAACTGTCCAACCTCGCGCTGCCTGAAAACTCTGAAGGACTCAAAAAAATTTTTCTGCACATCCTTGGGCTGACTGTCCTTTTTATCCAGAAATTACTGTGCTGCCTGTCCCTTTTATCCAAATATTACTCTTCTAACTGTTCCATTTACCCACGTATTAATCCACTTATTACTGTGGTGACTGTCCCATTTATCCAAGAATTACTGTACTAACTGTCCCTTTTATCCAAATATTACTGTTCTGTCTGTCCCATTAATCCAGATATTACTGTAGTGACTTTCCCATTTATCCATGTTTTACTATGGTGACTGTCCCTTTCATCCAGGTATTACTGTACTGACTGTCCCTTTTATCCAGGTACTACTGTAGTGATTGTCCCATTTATCCAATTATTACTGTGGTGACTATCCCATTTATCCATGTATTACTGCGGTAACTATCCCTTTTATCCAGGTATTACTGTTCTGACCATCCCCTTTACCCAGATATTACTGTAGTGCTTGTCCCTTTTATTCGGATAATTACTGTGCTGACTGACCATTTTATCCACATATTACTGTGGTAACTGTCCATTTTATCCAGGCTTACTGTGGTGACTGTACCTTTTATCCAGAAGTTATTGTACTAATAACTCTCTTTTATCCAAATATTACTTTGCTGACTGTCCCATTTAGCTAGATATACCTGTGGTGACTGTCCCATTTATCTAGGTATTACTGTATTGACTGTCCCTTTTACCCATGTTTTACTCTGGTGCCAGTCCCATTTATCCAGTTATTACTGTGGTAACTGTCCCATTTATCTAGGTATTACTGTGCTGATTGTCCCTTTTATCCAGGTACTACTGTAGTGACAGTCCCATTTATCCAGTTATTACTGTGCTAATTGTCCTGTTTATCCAGGTATTGCTGTGCTGACTGTCTCTTTTACCTAGGTATTACTATGCTGACTGTCCCTTTTATACAGACATTACTGTGGTGACTGACTCTTTTATCCAGGTATTACTGAGGTGACTATCCATTTTATCCAGGTATTACTGTGGTGACTGTCCCGCAAGTATTACTGTGGTGAATGTCCCATTTATCCAGGTGTTACTGTGCTGCTTGTCCCTTTTATCCACATATTACTGTGCTGACTATCTCTTTTATCCAGGTATTATTGTGGTGATTGTCCATTTTATGCAGACATTACTGTGGTGACTGTCCCATTTATCCAGGCATTGCTGTTCTGTCCGTCCCTTTTATCCAGGTATCATTGTGCTGACTCCGCTTTTTATCCAGGTATTACTGTGATGAATGTCCATTTTATCCAGATATTACTGTGGTGACTGTCCCATTTACCCAGGTATTATTGCGCTGACTAGCCATTTTATCCAAGTGGCATTATTCTGTGGTGACTGTCCCATCTATCCAAGTATTACTATACTGTCTGTCCCTATTATCCAAGAATTACTGTGCTGACTGTCCCTTTCATCCAGGTATCACTGTGCTGGCTGTCCCTTTTATCCAGGCATTACTGTAGTGACTGTCCATTTTATCCAGGCATTACTGTGGTGACTGTCCCTTTTATCCAGGCATTACTGTAGTGACTGTCCATTTTTATCCAGGTATTACTGTGGTGACTGTCCCATTTATCCAGGTTTTATCCATCCAGGTATCACTGTGGTGACTGTTTTATCCAGGTATCACTGTTTATTTATCCAGGTATTACTGTGCTGACTGTACATTTTATACAGCTATTACTGTGGTGGTTGTCCCATTTATCCAGGTATTACTGTGGTGGCTGTCCCATTTATCCAGGTATTACTGTGCTGACTGTCCCTTTTATCCAGGTATTACTGTGGTGACTGTCCATTTTATCCAGGCATTATTGTGCTGACTGTCCCTTTTATCCGGGTGGTATTATTGCAGTGACTGTCCCATCTATCCAGGTATTACTATATTGTCTGTCCCTTTTATCCAAGAATTACTGTGCTTACTGTCCCTTTAATCCAAGGATAACTGTGCTGACTGTCTCTTTTATCCAGGTATTACTGTGGTGGCTGTCCACTTTATCCAAACATAACTGTAATGACTGTCCCATTTACCCCCAACTACACCTAAACACAACCCCCCGCCCTTAACTGAAACACCCCACTAAAACTAAACACACCCCTCGCTAAACCTAAACACATCCCCATTAACTTAAACACACACCACCACTAAACATAATCACACGCACGCTAAACCTAAACACAAACCTTGATACAGGATGGGGGAAGGGGAAGGAGGTAAGCATTTGAAACATGCCCTTTTATCTAAGTTGGGTCAAATAATGGCCACGTGCCAAATATTGTCTAGATCGGTCTAGCGGTTACCACGTAAGTTACCAAAGGAACGGGGGAAGAGGAAGGGGTACGGGTTTGAAACTTACCCTATTATCTAAGTTGGGTCAAATGATGGCCACAAGCCAACTTTTGTCTAGGTCGGTCAAGCTGTTACCATGTAAGTTACAAAGGGAAGGGGGGAAGGGGGTATGGGTTTGAAAATTACCCTATCATCTAATTTGGGTCAAATGATGGCCACGTGCCAAAGTTTGTCTAGATCGGCCAGGCAAATATTACCAAATAATTTACAAAGGGAATGGGGAAGTGGAAGGGAAAGGGGAGGGGGGTATTGGTTTGAAAACTACCCAGTTATCTAAGTTAGTTCAAATGATGGCCACATACCAAATTTTGTCTAGATTGGTCAAGCAGTTATCACATAAATTACAAAGGGAAGGGGGAAGGGGGATGGGAGAAGGGGAAGAGGGTACAGATTTGAAACCTATCCTATTATTTAAGTTGGGTCATATAATGACCAGATAAAAATTTCTTCGTCTAGATCGGTCAAGGGGTTACCACACAAGTTACAAAGGGAAGGGGGAAAGCGGGTGGGGGAAGGGGACGGGGAATGGGGCACAGATTTGAAACCTACCACATTATCTAATTTTGGTTAAATGATGGCCACATACCAAATTTTTTCTAGAGCAGTCAAGCAGTTACCACACAAGTTACAAAGGGGAGGAGGAAGGGGGATGTGGATATGGGTTTCAAACCTACCCTATTACCTGAGTTGGGTCAAATGATGGCCAGGCTCCCAATTTTGTCCAGATCGGTCGAGTGGTTCAGATTTCTATAGCACACAAACATACAAACAAACATTCACTTTTATATATAAGATATATATTTATATACATACATATATATATATATATATATATATATATATATATATATATGTGTGTGTGTGTGTGTGTGTGTGTGTGTGTATGTATGTATGACTGATTCACAAAGATATGGAACGTGATGAATGTATGAATAAAGGCAAAATAAAGGCAAATTCCACTGACCGTTGTGCCAAAAGGCCTAGCAACCACTCCCGTTGTTTCATTTTTTCCTTCGTGGCATTTGCCTTTTATATATATATATATATATATATATATATATATATATATATACATATATAATATATATATATATATATATATATATATATATATATATATATATATGAGTATATATAAATATATACATATGTCCAGATATATAAATATACATACATACATATGTATGTATATATACATATATGCATATACAGTACATATACGTGTATGTGTATGATCAAGAAGTGTTTGAAACGATTGCATAGTCTGCGTGGAAGTATTCGAACTGTTGCTTCAGCTAATGTCATGAAGCAACATATGTCGTGAAAGTTTTAGTCCACAGGGGATTCATCCACGATGCAGAAGTTTAAACATAAATGTGCCAGAAACCGTTATGCTTCGTTTCTCTGGTACAGATATATATATATATATATATATATATATATATATATATATTATATATATATATATAAAACACTCAATGAATTTCCAATCAAGATTCCAAACTGAGGATGCCTGTATATGCAGAACCTAGCAAAGAATAGTAAATAGTCAAGTATGAATGTATTAATCGAAGGTAATGTATTGATACAGTTACTAGGAACAGTTAAAAATTACAGCCTCCCTTATACTTCTGAGCACCAACAACCATAAAACAGCCAGTACGACAGTTGTTTAGGTTGGCAGTGTACTACGTGCCTATTTTAAGCATTTATACACTTATGTCATTTGTAAGGGTTTGATTTTTTAAGTGTATTTATAGTGTATATTTTGTTACAGATATAGGGAAAAAGGTAGATTATTGCATCTTGCATAAAGTTTTCAGTGATTAAACTTAGATCTCTCTCTCTCTCTCTCTCTCTCTCTCTCTCTCTCTCTCTCTCTCTCTCTCTCTCTCTCTCTCTCTCTCAAAGTGTGGTTCCAAAAGGCATCATCCTCCCGTTTAACAGCTAGGGGTTTGAGAGATATTGCAACCTAACTTGTCCATGAATCAGAGATTTTATGTGACGACAGCGTCTGGCTTGTGTCCTCAGTTAACCACCAAAGTATTCTACAGACCTAATGTTGCTGGACTTTGCTCATTAAGCAGTATACGAAATGTTGTCTGACTGTTTATGTCTGTGTGTTTCTGCACGCGTTTCTATGATTATGTTAAACTTTCTCCATAAGTAATTTAACTGTTTATACTAAGTACATTCCCTCTAAGCCAGTAATTCTCAACTCGTTTTGGGCCAAGGACCACCAACCCAATAAAAGACTATCGTGAACCATTTCGTTTTTGGGTAACAGTAAATAAAATATAGTTAATAAACATTCTGGATTGAAATATATTTCGTACACAGCAATTGCAGCCTGAAGATTGCCATTATATTTTTTGGACAGGATTAGTTCTTTACAATAAAATGAATGGTCAATTATTTATCTGGATAAGATTCTTCTTGATGCATTTTGACTAAATTCAAAAATATATGTGTCATAATATATGTACCAATCTCCATCTTATTACCAAATATAGTGAACACCCTGTGGACCACCAAAATATCACCATGGACCACCAGTTGAGAACCATTGCAATAAATCGTAATTATAAATAGGTAAGACGTTAATTACTTCTTGGGTGGTAACAATTGCAACAACAAAGCATTACACATAATAATAATAATAATAATAATAATAATAATACACAATACACACAATACAATAATAACACAAAAATAGTATTTGCATGCCTATAATTTCAATGTGTTAATGTATATATGCACGCAGGCGAAAATGTATGCACAAAAGCCGTCAGTGTATGCAAACAATTCTTCTTGGTTGAAGATGGAAGCATTTTTAATAGTCATATGTCATCTGACATTGAATTACGTTAGATTGTGGTTCCCGCCATTTTTTTGGTCCCTACCCAAAATCCTCTTTGAATCTGACATGGTGATGCATATCCTCATAAACATAATTATAAAAATTACTCTCGTCTTTTCTTTGGAAATACCCTTGATTATAAAAATTCATCATTACGAAAATTATTCAGGTTTTTATTAGCGACTTACAGCCAATAATTATAATAGTTAATGAATTCTAAAAAGAATAAATACCCATTTATGATATTGAGATAGACATTATATGAAAATCTACATACCGTTCATCAACACAATTACAGTCAGGGTACCCATGACGTAGGTAGAAAACTTGGGTCATCATGGCTAGGCGTTCAAAATATATCATAAAGATCGGTAAATTGTTTACCATTTCATGGGAACCGCCAGCACAAAGGCACTATATATGAGTCTATATGTTCTTTACATAATATAGAAAGCCCTACGTTAAGAGGGGAGGTGATAATATAAAAATACATCGTTAAATTCCACTCTCATACTTTCGTCAGGCTCCGACAGAATTGCCTTAAAAATTCTACAAATGGATATTGTGAAAGACAAAGAAATACCTATAGGAATCATCGATATTCTGTAAATAAAAATGAGTAAAATGAGCCAAGTATAGGAGGAATGCATGAATGCGTGTGGCGTGCGTGCGTGCGTGCGTGCGTGTGTGTGTGTGTGTGTGCGTTTGTGTAAGTGTAGTATTTCCTGCTCCAAATACTACAAACGCGCGCAGCCATGTACATACTGACGGTATGGAAATGCCTGCAGCCTGAAACCACAGCCATAAAGGAAACAATTTCCCCAGCTTTCAGGCCGTTTCACAATTTTAATCGAAATATTTAGGGACAGTTCGTTGGCATCGCAGTACTTCATGGTGATCATATCCACGAACTACTACGCTGGCAACGAATTGCCCAGAAATATTTCGATTAGAATTATAAAACGGCCTGAAAGCAACCTATACTTGGTTCATTTTACTCATTTTTATTTGCAGAGTATCGATGATTCATATATATATTTCTCTCTCTAAACATCCACCTGTAGACTTTTCAAGGCAATTCTTCCGAAGCCTGTCGAAATTACGAGAGTGGAGGTCAACGATACATGTGATTTTAGTCAGCCTATACCTTTGGAACTAAAGAATCTGATACTGGACTGTTGTCGTAATAACACTGTAACCGCGTAGACACAAAGTTTCAGCTCAAATGTGCCAACCAACACTTAACGGTTAACCTTATCAACCCAGTGGATAGTGCCATAGAGCTCCTTCGGGATATGGCTTATATAAAAGCTTTGGTGCTTACGTAGTGACTTGGACGCAGTTATATTTCAAAGTTATTCTGTAAGTTAGAGAAATATAGTAATACGTCACGTTGTGGAGACACTGATACTTGTAAAAGAGAAAAAGAAATGCGCCGTGGTTTAGGACCTTTTCACCAAATGTTCCAAAAGATTCCCAAAGGTTATGATATTCTTATATAAGATGAATTAATACAAGATACAGAAGCTAATAAGTCTAATGCTGTTGTTATAATGAACAGAGCAAGTTCAATGAATTTCGGCTTTATTAAATGATAGGGATTCTTATAAGATGCTGAGATCGGACACTTTATAAATGCTACGTTTTAATCATCATAAGAAAATTAGACCCATCCCGATACCTAAGACCAGCTAATGAAACCGTTCTCCTGCTGACCATACTTTCACATTTTGGTCATTTTTGGTGCATGACTCACAGAATCCGAAATACCGTTAGACCAGTCATTAGTTCTGGTCTAACAGTATTTCTGGTGCATATTATTCATTCGGATGCCTTAGTTTAAACCATTTCATCAAGTATATTATACAAAGAACCATGAGTAAATTGATCAGCACGGATTTCAATTGTCATTTTTAAATGGTTAAAAGTGACATACTATTATTTAAGAGGACACTTGCTGACCTTTTAGAACTGTATAGCACATGTAGGGGAAATTACGGTAGCGCCCCCCCCCCTTCACTATATAAACAAGCCATGGACCTTATTACTTTAGTTTTATTTACAAAAAATTCAATAGGTCTATGATAACGCTGTTCAGAATAATAGCTACATTTTTAGTAAAAACATTGCCAAGAATTCTGTCAGCATAAGTGATTTAATATATATATATATATATATATATATATATATATATATATATATATATATATATATATATATATATATAATACAAGCAATAGAAAATGACAGGCAGAAGTTCAGTACATTTTGATTTTACCGTGGGATTTTTTAAACGCTATGCACTGGAAGTCACGTGCATGTACTGCATATTTTATATATATATATATTATATATATATATATATATATATATAGATATATATATATATATATAGATATATATATATATATATATATATATATATATATATATATGTAGATGGTATTTCGAATATACCAGTTTAAATAAGTTTTCGGGACCCACAAATAGTTTATCGACTTTACTCGAGGTAGAACTAAATTGTATTTATTTTTGCTCGACGTTGCTCTTCATAGGCTAAAAAAGTTAAGTATATCTTAGTTTAACCAGACCACTGAGCTGGTTAACAGCTCTATGGAAATTTGATTTACTCACTTTTCTAAAATTACTGAAGTTCGTTCTCTTGTTCATTTTCATTCTGAGCTTTATCGAAACGCAAAATTATTTATTTTTTCTTCTCGTATTTTCTTAATAGCTCTACGCTCTTCCCGGTATCCGTTTATTGACGATGAGACAAATACATTTTATAATATTGCCTTAAAAATCTAATACCCTGAGACTTTAACAGACGCTACGTGGAAAATAGCCAAGGAAACGAAATAACACACAAATATTGCAATAAAAAATAAAACGTGGAAAGGGCTTTTCAGGTTATTGCTAAAAGTGAATGTTATTCAAATTCATTCAAAGAATAGATGATATTATCTTTCCGTTTTTAATGTCTTTCTTTGTTAATTACCCTTTGATAAGTAACACAAAGAATATATTTATATGCATTTTCATATAATTCATAAATTAAAAGATATTGTTTGCATGTTATCATTATCTCCTTGATCTAATTTGAAAGGCGATTATTCGTACAGTTGTGTACGTTTATTTGTATGTGTACATGTCCACAATTATCTCAAAGGGCTGTCGATCGGTTTACTTTATCTGTTTCAGAGGCGGAATATGAATCATGGAAATTCTGAGATTTTTAGAGGGACGGAATACAAAGCGGGAGTTCCTTCAATTTCTGTTCGTTTTTCTGGTCAAAGTAAATCTTGAAAGGTCTAGACAAACTTCAGTGAAATTTGGCATACTGTAGGTATCGCCTTTGGGCCATTGTAGAGTTGATCAGATTTAGAGATGGGTTCGGACAAGACACGAATCCATTATCTCTCTTGCTGTCAATGTCTGACTGTCTACCGTACTGCAAGTTATAACAAAAGCTAGTGATGTAATTGAACAAAAGCTCGTGCATTAGTAACCTATGTCCAGAAGACTTGATTAGATTATGAATGGATTCAATTCAGGATCGGGCTGTGGAGCTAAGATTTTTTCATGTTTTAATCGCGGTAAAAAGAAATTTGTCACTTTTCCTTATTCCAAAAATCAAATGCCAGAATCGTGATGTTTTACTCCAGCCATATTTATAAATGAAAACCTGCCAACTTGTGGATTTCATGGTGATCTGGACAGTGCACCGGATATGATAGATAAGGACTTGTGCTTGCAAAGGTTATGTTGATGACGAAACACGATCTCTGGTGTTTTTCTGATTAGAGTATGTGTCAAATAATAAATAAACCAACACACATGATTAATTAAGTGTGATTATTATTTCAGCAATGATGGAATTTTCCATTAAATTTAAGCTGCTAAACATTTTACACCTGACACTCGCATACACACACACATGAATATTTCTACAAAAAAAATATATTACGTAATTTCAATATTCCTAGTACATGCAGACATGCGCTAAATGACGATCTAAAGCTGATGTAAAAACCGCCTCAGCAGATATGACCAGTGTGTCGTGACGGTAGCAATGATAAACTTGACATACCTAAAACCTCTTAGCATATAAATGAAAAAAAAAAAAAAGTAAGAACATATGTCTGTATTTGATGACTGATATTCAATAGTGCTAACATGGACCCAAAAATATTCCCTAATATTAACACGCATATAAAACCATATAAACTTACACAAAAGACAAAGCAATAAATACAAAGAACATGCGATGAAGATTTATGCATGACACGATATGAATAGCGCAAAGTAAAGTTAAGAGACGCGCAAAAAAAATCATGGAATATACTTGAAATACCCAAAAAGTCTAGCGAATTTGCTTTCGCCACCAAAATATCGCCTCATATACCATTCAGACCCAAAAATCCTATCCAGACCGAACATGAGAGACAAGTTCAAACACACTGGAGTGTGAGGCCCTGGAGA
>NC_089743.1:74019970-74034970 GCF_040412425.1 Macrobrachium rosenbergii
AAAATCAACACAGATGCATTTATCATGAGACATATTTTAAGATTTACAGACAACGTGTTCAATGCCGATATTTCTCACGTTATGCTTTGTATAGTTTGTTACTTGTTACCTCTGATCACCTACCTTTCCTTACCGCATAAATTTTTCTGTAATATGTCGAGATTATCATCATAATGATGATGATGATTATTATGATCGAGGGTAAAGAGAATTATCTTCTTCCTACTCCGTAAGGTGCAGCCTTTTGTTCAGGAAAGACGGCAGCGTACAAAACTTCTTTCAAAGTACCAAACTATATTTTCGATGGTATATCAAGATCTAAGAGGCATGGTTTTAAAATATATGTAACTGTTTTCAGTATGAGTAGTTTATAATCAATGCATTATGATAGAAAAACACAGGGAAATGCTAATTTTAGACTAAAACATCCCTCAGTCAACTAACCCAATCAGCTCATGTTATACCAATTCATATAGAATTAATTCTCCTCTGAATGTATTAATTAAGTAAATATAAATCACATTTTTTCCGTAGCAGTCAAATATGAGCATATTCTTTACGATTAAAAATGTGAGGAGTTATTCAACTGTTTCAGGAAGTGATTCGCGCGGGTTTTGATTTGAAATTTATTTGGCTTTTAACACAGTTTTCTGTTACAAATATTTTTTTTTTTTTTTTTATTTAAAACATGAAATTCAAGATTTTGCCTTAAAGACTGACTTTGGCTTTTAATCTACTACAGGACAGAATTTTAGTTATGAATATAAATATAATAAAAGTAAATATAAGTAAGAAAATTATTTAAAGATTTTTCAAGTCATTATTTTTTTATTACCGCTACATTTATATTCTGATATCAAGATACTAATATTAATGACAAAAAGGGTTGTTTTCAGACTGAAGCAACAACAATTAAAATCATAATTATGAAAAACAATGGCGTGGAAAACGATAATAATACAATCCAATAATTACCAACCAGACAGACATCATATTCGCACAATAACTTTCTAAGAAAAATAGCAAAATTCTAGGATTCATTTTTCACTGGTTATACACAAATGAATGCAGTATAATACGCCATCTTTTCATAAAGTAATTCCTCCATGCAAACATTTGAGAATTAACTGAATGCAAGGGAATGAAGGCTCGTGCAATCTCACTGCATTCATGCCTTGTAATATATACGCATAGTTCTTAATTAGTGGAACGATTTTTCTATTCCGTACTTAGGAACAGAGTTACGTATAGGCAAAATAAGCAGTAGCATAAAATATAAAAAATATTCTTTCGATAAATAAAGGTAAATATATGTATAAACGAATATTGAACAAATATGTGAACAGTTTACCTATGCTAACCGTACAAAAGGACTAGCTAGAAGTGTAGACTTATACTTTGTGTCTTTTTTTTTTTTTATCTTACACAAAATTTCTCCATCTTTCCGTCTGTTCTCAGACCTAAGTACATCTCTTCTTTTAGCCTCAATTTCTCGAAACTACAATATTTCTCTCCTATTTGTAACAACATATTGAAACACAGGGAGCACAGTGCCTCTACAAAACTGAGGATGGACACGTCAGCCATTAATGTTGACTACCCAAATGCAATGATATTCACTGCTCTAATATTCATGATGTTTCTTCCAGTTTTCATTATGTATAAAAACAAAATTTCTCCTTTTCATCGACCCACCGAACACCCTTCCCCCTCTTCCTCCAGTATTCCTCTTTTTGCTGAAAACTAAATGTCAAGCAATGCTTCTGTTGATCTTATTTGTAAATTCTATGATACACATTTACTTCAGTTCTAAAGACGGGGTTGGCGCCTGCGTAAACATAAATTAGACCGTCGCGAGCATATCCATAGACTTTGAATCACCGGACCTGTTGCCAAGTGGCTCAATATTTCACTATAACTACAATTTATGAGACTCTTCTGTTGCTATCCTTTAAGTACGCATAACTTTAACTCACTTTCTGACTGCCTACCATGAGTTCTTGCTATCTATGCACGCACACTTCTCTCTCTCTCTCTCTCTCTCTCTCTTTGTATATATGATACATATATATCAAAATGCAGGTCGAAGGAACGTGTTTGAGAATATCACTAAATCACGTCAGAAGGTGAGTGAAAACCAGGACTTTGAACAAGCATTAACAAATCGTTTACTCTATATTTTCAAGTTCACACTGAATACAAAAAGAAGTTGGCAGAGATTTATATACAAAACAGAATGGGGCGGTGGGGAGTTACAGTTTGTTAATCTGGGCAGCATGTTCTTTAAACAAAAAGATAAGACAAAGGATCAAGAATAATCCATGGTGAGATTAACATTCCTGGTGGGAGAAGCTCACTGAACACAGACTCTAGCAGGATTTCTTTCCAAGGTCAAGTTGACCTTTTGTAGATAATCGCGACTTATTCCAGTTCATCGCATGGCCTGTCTTAAGCCAATGATCCACAATGCCATTATTTGATAATTTCTTGAAATGGTATGTTTGTGTTGGGAGCTTCTTACTTTTGGTCCTTTTGATGTTTGACCAATATAAATCTTATTACAATCTTTGCAAGGAATGCTGTATACAATATTGTTTGAATTGGGTGGGCTATTCTTAATCAGTAGTTTTTAAAATTGGCACTGCAGGAATGAAATTATGATGAAATGGTAAACAGAGAATATTAAAAAAAATACGGAGGGTAGCATAATTAATCTCCTATCTTATCAGTAATTTTAAACTCCTCTTCCAAAAATTCAGGACTATAAATTCTAAGAGCCATAAGATACATACTGGAATATGTTGACACCTTAATTTGTTTAGCATGGTTAGAGTAAAAATGAATATAGGACAAATTATGCGTGGGTTTCTTATAGACTTTAAAACAAAAATTGGTGTCATTTCTAATAACTAAGACATCCAGAAATGGTATACAATTATTTTCTTTTCATATTCTATTGTAATTTTATGGATAGTACAAGATTATTAATTGTTTGCAAGAGATCAGAATAATTGCATTTTCTTTTGCAATACAAAAACAGTCGTCTACATATCTAACCTAAAACACTCTTAGAGAATAATAGACTTCTTAGAATAAGTCTAGACTAAAGAATTCCATGTAAATATTAGACAAAAGTGATAAAGAGGGTTCCCATATCCAAATATTTGATCATAAATTTACCATTGAAAGTGAATTTACAATTCTTTATACAAAGGAATATCAAATTATAATAATAACATTGGTAGGTAATTCTAGATTATACAGTCCAAATGTTAGATAAATATTGAAGTAAGTCATCATAGGAACTTCAGTAAATAAGAATATTACATCAAAACTGGTTAATCTGTCAGTGCTGGATAATTCAGTATGGGAAAGTCTAGCACAGAAATCAACACAGAGTTTTGTGAATAGGGAAATAGTACCCAGAATAGGTGATAGTAATTTAACTAGATATTTAGAAAGTTTATAACAATAGAACTGGTTGAACTGATAATGTGCCGAACAGGAAAATCTCTTTTATGTGTTTGATTAATCCGTACATGTACCATGAGATGAGGCAATCATTGACACTTTCTCTTTTATTGAACCGAATTCCTTTAGTATAGTTTTTATTTTAGAACTGAAACTTTTTATGAAATCAGCTAATGAGTCTTTCCAAAGTTTTTTGTAAGTACTAGAATCAGATAGTAAGTTTTCCATTTTTTCAACATAGCTAATTTTATCCATTAGTACAAAACAATTTTGTTTAAAGAACATGCTGCCCAAATTAACAAACTGTAACCCCTGCCCCTTCTGCTGTATATAAATCTCTGTCAAATTCTTTTGTATTCAATGTGAATTTGAAAATGTAGAATAACCTACTAAAGTAATTTGTTTCAAAGCCCGGTTTTCACTCACCTTCTGACGTGGATTTAGTGATACATCTATGATATTTATACATATATATGTATATATATACATATGTATGTGTGTATATATATATATGTATATATATACAGTATATATATTATTTGTGTGTCGAGGGTGGCCGAGTAAGCAAGCGTTGTAATAGGCTGTAAATTTGAGGTGTATTTAACATGTTGTTTACTGTAAGCTTTTAACTATAACGTCCGTTTCATCGTCATTAAAGTGCTCGCTTGTTTAGCTAAATATCTTTGTGCTGCAGGTTTACAGGCTGATCTTTTCAGTCTTAACCAGTTTTGAGTAGACTCTCCAACTCATGCTGCTAGTTCTGAAGTATTGCCCTGCAGCCAGACTTCCACAAACAACTGCTGAACTGCTGAAAAGCTGTGATTGTAGACCCAAGTTTCGTATATTTTCAAATCATTAGGGGATCATGAAAGACAGGTCACTGGAAGTAGATTCTTGGCACACAAAACGATGCTGGAGACTGAATTACTGTTTTTATAACTCGATCTAGGACTTCAGTTTCATAGTCTCCAACGCCATTCAATTCTCACACTGAGATGTCTCGTCAGAAATTGGTTTTCTGTTACTTACGCCCTTCTGTGGTAGAATTGTTTCCAAGTCAAGAAGATGTGTCTTCTGCCTACTCCGGTGGCTTGTTGCTTGTCCAATGAACGAATCAAATTTTATCATCTTTTATTCCATTGAAGTCTTTTGCCAAATTTCCAGATTATGGTGTGTTGAAATACCCATTCCATGAGCAGAAAGAAGGTTCTCCCAGATAATTGCAGATATGCTCAAAAAGGGAAAATAAAAAATATTTGTGCTGTCATTATGAAGCCATACTAGAGACGAGTTTCATAAAAGCTTTGTATTTACATTTAGAAAATAAGTTTTCACACCGCAGTTAGTGTAATTGGTACTTTATTATGCACAGCTTTGCATCTTGATATACTGTATATACTGTATATATATATATATATATATATATATATATATATATATGTATATATATATATGTATATATATATATGTATATATATATATATATATTATATATATATATATATATATATATATATATTATATATATATATATGTATATATATATATATAAATATATAATATATGTATATATATATATATATATATATTTATATATATGCATCTAATTATTATAATATATACATATGTATATATACACATATATATACATATTTATATAATACATATATATATATGTATATATATATATATATATATATATATATATATATATATATATATATATTTAAATTCAGCGTAACGTCTTTTGCCTACCATCTCGCTTCCCTAGAATGAACCAAGCACTTGTGACAAATATACCGCTGGTCTCCAGCTCCACCATATTCATTCTCTCGTAGGAAACATGAATGGTGAACGAACCCAGCTGTTCCGTCGCCAATACATTCTCTCCTCTCTGGGCACTCGAGTTTTTCAAGTAGTCATCAGCGCCCGAACAGCGTACTTTCCAGTCCATTATCACATCTACAGTATAACCTGCCTTTAATATACAATATTTTCATCATACCTAAACTGAAGCAAATGTTATACGACGGACTGATGTCCATGTATGTGTGTTAGTAACACATCAAGGAGCATCTTATCCAGTTATTTTAATGTGATCAATAGCTGTTAATCTTCATTAAATGGTTCTTGGCAATATTTCTCTGCTAAAGGTCATGAAAAAATCATTATTCAGTAACATCCGGATTCTTGGAAGTGAGAAGTTATAAAGAATCAAGGATAACAATACTTGAAGATAACTTCGAAAACCGAATTAGCAAAAATTTTTCCTTCGCAAGAAAAAACATTTCTAAGAATGAATGAACAAATGAATGAAAGAACCACGGAGTGCAAAACGCCTTGTAAAATATGTAGGGATGCTGTGGGAAGCCAACTTTGGAATGCAAAGGAGATATATCGAGTACAGTTTCGGTTGTGCTTTTTGTTCTATTGATTTTTTTAAGCACCTGTCTGTTGCTGATACTGACCAAAGGTCAAGAGGTGAATCAGTTCAGGTATTCTATCGAAATAAGAAAGTAAGTTTTGGATTTCAGTATATTCTATTACATTTTTATCGATCAGTTACATAGCTAAGAATGATTTCATTTTTTTTCTATTTAGCTAAGATGTAAGGATATGAGCTTTTTTCGATGCAGTGGACAGATTAACTAAGTTATCAGTCTTTTAAGATGACCTGATGTCTGGTCCAGTAGTAGCCGTCACCATTTTCTTTGATTAATATCTCTCTTGCATATAAGCTCTCTCTCTCTGTCTCTCTCGCTCTCTCTCTCTCTCTCTCTCTCTCTCTCTCTCTCTCTCTCTCTCTCTCTCTCTATCTCTAAGTTATCAATCTTTTAAGCTGACCTGGGTTTTAGTTCTACAGTAGCCTACACCATTTTCTTTGATTAATATCTCTTGTATATGTCTCTCTCTCTCTCTCTCTCTCTCTCTCTCTCTCTCTCTAAAAGTTATCAATCTTTTAAGCTGACCTGGGTTTTAGTTCTACAGTAGCCTACACCATTTTCTTTGATTAAAATCTCTTGCATATAAGCTCTCTCTCTCTCTCTCTCTCTCTCTCTCTCTCTAAAAGTTATCAATCATTCAAGCTGACCTGGGTTTAGTTCTACAATAAAGCTTTCACCATTTTCTTTTATGAAAATCTCTTAGATATAAGCTCTCTCTCTCTCTCTCTCTCTCTCTCTCTCTCTCTCTCTCTCTCTCTCTCTCTCATAACAGCAGACATTACCCTTCAACTGCCATCATTGATAACCTGTGGATGATCATTTTACTCCAAACTGAGACTTTCTGATTCGTTAGGAACGAACGGGGAGGCAACGGAGAAAAAAATCTACTGGGTTAATCAAAATGCGTTTAGTCGTATAGATTTGGTCTTGCTTTCTACTCGTTTTTTTTAACCTTTTCTTTAATAACTTTCGGATTTTTTGTGGAACCTTATTTGAAAGCAATTATAATTTTTACCTGGGAGCTCTTGAATTTCTTATTTTGTCTATCCAGCGTTTGAATTCCTTTCTATCTCGGAGCTTTATTGCTTCGGTGTCGACAAGTTTTTCTTTTCGCTGAGCAAAGGATACCATGCTGCAGTTGCTGGTTGGTTTATGGGACAGCGTTGTTTATTTTTAGCCTGAGAAAAAATAGAGTCTGGAGAGAGAGAGAGAGAGAGAGAGAGAGAATATATATATATATATATATATATATATATATATATGCATATATGCATGTGTAGATTGTATGTATGTATAACTGAATCAATCAAAAATATGGAACGCTGATGAAATATATATAAATAAAGATAAAATCCACGAAGGAAGGAACATATGGTGCGAAGGCCTTTCGACTGTCGTCCTCCACTTAGCAGTCAGTCAGAAGGGCCTCACAGCACTCAGAGTTTTCTCTTCAACTCGCTTTATTATATATATATATATATATATATATATAACATATATATATATATAGATATATATATATATAGAGAGAAGAGAGAAGAGAGAGAGAGAGAATAAACATATACATACATATATGAATGTATATATACATATATTTTATATATATATATATATATATATATATATATTTATATTTATATATGTATATATATATATATATTTATATATATTTATATATATATATATATATATATATATATAGATATAGAGAGAGAGAGAGAAAGAGGAGAGAAAGAGAGAGAAAGAGAAGAGAGAGAGAGAGAAAAAATCCTTATGTATTTTAGCTTCAAGGATGACAGAAACTGGATTACCTTAACTCTGCACTCATTGTAGAATTACATTATTACTTTTCATATCCTTAAAAGTTAAGCGCAATATACATCACTTCGCAATTCTAGGTGGGTTTTACCTTAAGAAATTATAATATATATATAATATATATATATATATATATATATATATATATATATATATATATATATATATATATATATATATTCATGTATAAGATTATTCTATAGGTAACTCTGATACATTTATGTTTTTACACGCAAAACTCTGTAATAAATAATTGCCATCAGTCAGAGTGACGCCACCGCGAGGTTCTAAAAATGATAAAGAAAGCCAGTGACAAGGCTTATGACGAAGAAGACGTGAGTTCATATCATGGAAACTGAGTCTGATTCCGTTCCTCGCTCATCGACAAGGATATGTCGAAGTTCTCAGTTCCAGAAGCCCTTTATTCCTCACACCGTTGGACTGTGAAAAGTTACGGGCTACTGAAGAGCAAGAGCCCGTGCCAGCACAAGGCTGGCTGAATCTAGATAGATAGATAGGATGCTGTGCATCTGGAACTTAAAAAGTTCAAGCAGAGATGCAATGCATTGCTACCATAATTCAATTCTCCTTGTGTTTTAATGATATACTCACTTTCTTATACATTTATTTATTAATTTGTTAATTTATTTTTTCTTTTCCAGTATGTTATCTCTTCTTTTTTGTATTTCACATTACCTTGCGTTCTTCTTTCTAATGAACACCATAATATCCTTTGGGAGTTTGATTTTCAACTCAATGTCTCCTGTGGGCTTGTTCTATATGAAAAGGGCTCATCTTCCGAAAAAAATAAATAATAATAATAATAATAATAATAATAATAATAATAATAATAATAATAATAATAATAATAATAATAATGTTCCAAAGATCAGTTCGTTGGCCACAGAGAAAATCAGCATATTTTGAGATTTTGCTTTAAATTACTAAGCATTTTGCTTTTATCCCCCACGAAGTGGATTGCTTTAATAGAATTTCATGAGGTTCTTACCATCCATTACTAGACTAACCGAGCAGACCTCTTTGAAATCTTTTCTAATGCTTTGCTGCTGTTCAAGGATTTTCTCTTGACACCTGGATTCTGAATACAAGGAATTGTATTCAGAAGCCTTCTACTGGAAACCTATTTCGTATTCAACCTGTTTTGTATTCAACCTATTTTATATTCAACCTATTTTGTGTTCAAGGACGTTTACTGTAAGTCTTTATGTAGGATATTTTCGAAACACTTTATTTTTTCAGTTTTAACTGGGAACTAAGGAATGCAATAAACACACAGTGATGTATGTATAAGCAAAAAATGTTAATAAAATCATGGTTTCTACTTATTCTAGTTTTTAAAGCAGTTTGTTTCCTTTTGACTTATAATAAACATTTTTGAAGGAGAAAGAGAGAGAGAGAGAAAAAAAAAGTCAAGTACATAGAGAGAGAGAGAGAGAGAGAGAGAGAGAGAGAGACGCAGGACATCAAAAATGCTGAGTGTCTAATAAATCTGAATGAAGAAACCGTACAGTGTGTATTACTGTATTGTGTGTGTGTGTTATTATTATTATTATTATTATTATTATTATTTTTATTCAAGATATGATACAACCGCGTTTTTCAATAGCCAGGCTAATTTTGTAGAGTGATTATCGGTAAATAAGAGGAATAAGTAGTAATCAGAGTTTCCCCCCCCCCGGCAAAACACCCTCTAGTTTTCATATGATTCATATTATGCTTATGCAAGTGCCATTGTATTTACAAAAAAACCATCAATGCGCTCAAAACATAGCAAAAATTATGACATTCTAGACTCATTCATGTCAACAGCAATTAAATATATCACCAGAAGACAAGGTAGGAACATTACGAAAACAAACGAAAAACTAAAAACACACAAAAGAAAAAGAGGGAGGTGAAAATATCGCTATCTGGCAACTCGAGTTCAGTCATCCCAGAATTTCTTCATGAATTCTAGAGATGCTGAGATGTCTGCGCGTTGTCCCTTTTTATGGCTCTCACGAGGGCAATAGGCTTTCATTAATAGCCCTCGAGGGGGATGAGTTTTCTACTCTCTGAAGGTTATACATACTAATGTAAGTATAAATACTGCATGACCACTTTGATCTATTTAGACAAGTTATAAATACTCATATTATATATATATATATATATATATATATATATATATATATATATATAAATATATATATATATATATATATATATATATATATATATATATATATATATATATATATATATATATATATATATATATATATATTATATATATATATATATATATATATATATACATACATAAATATATATATATATATATATATATATATATATATATATATATATATATATATTATATATATATATATATATATATATATATATATATATATATATATAACAGTATATATACATAATAAATATATATATAAAAATATATATATATATATATATATATATATATATATATATATGTATATATATAGTATATTATAATTTGTGTCCTTGTGCCACTAATATAACGTTTTCTATACGAGGGTATAATTCTTATGATAATACAGCATTGAATACCATGTCCATAAAGCTATTAACCTCCACATCATCACACGCTGCTCCAAACTATAGTCTCCCTAGATCTCCCTTGGTCAAAAGGGGACCCCCCCACAATTGCTTTACAGCGCTGACGTATCTCCGCTTCTAAGTTACTCGTGGATTTTGAGCACCCTTTCCTTCCTACCCAATGAACCAGTCACGGGTATCTGCAACGTACATTCTGTCTTCCTGTATGCTCAGGCATGTGATAGCACCTCTTCCACTATATATAAGTAATATTTTCTTGTTACCAGTCTCCCACTTCTTCGTATTACTTCTGAATGATACATTATATCACTAATCATAGATCCCCGATTCCTTTGTCGTCAGCTAACCACCCAAAAGCTCTCTAATCTGATGTGGGAAATGTAATATATTACTCAGAACATGAGAAGCGGTTAGAAATCTTTACAGAAGACGATGACAGGCCAGGTGCCAAAAAGGAGACGGGATCTTACCCCTAAAAAAAAAAGAGAGAGAGAGAGAGAGAGAGAGAGAGAGAGAGCCTTTTAAGCCTTCCCCTGATATCGTAAAGACTATCATCTGGAGATATTTCCATTGTTCCTACAGATTCCCAACAATTTTTAACCATTAATCACGCTACCAAACATTCCACTGCTGCTTGTTATGTCTCAAAAGACTAATACACTAATTTCTATACATTCTTTTGTTTTAATTTCAAAGTACGTTCGATACTAATGAGGTGACATCCCCTGGTCGCCTTAGCAACAGATGGATTTTAAAAAATTCCTGAACATTAAATCATCTTGTTGTCGCAGACAGGAGTTCGCTTAGAAAAACTCGTATATCTAAGGTAGCTGAGTTTTAGAGAAAAACTTCATCACCTGACAACTACAGTGCAGGTGGTACTTCCGGTTTGTACGGAACATCATGGTAAAATACCGCACTAATTAATTGTTCCAAGAAAAGATAACGAGGTCTATAATGAGACTCAATTAAAAATTTAGATACTGGTTGAAACTTAGTCATTTTTTCCAATGTCTCTTGTAACATCGGCGAGGTATCTTAATTATACATCATACTATTTTCCTATCGATTTATCTAATAATGCATTTATTTATTTCATGCCACGTGTTTTGGCATATGAAAAAATACGTAAATTCAACTTCATGTAACACAACTGCAGATTCTTTTTGCTGCATTTAACCATTTGCTGCAATATTGCTATCATATTGCAATGACAGCAATACTGGAAACGCTAAAAACTTTTCTCTAATTAGAGAGAAAGAGCGAGGAAGGATTAGTTAAAGAGAGTATAAATATGTCAGAATCAGACGCAAAAAGCTTCTTTTCCCCAAACGTGCTGCAAACTGCTGCGCTAAATTAATTACTGTCAACTTAGCAGACGAAGAAGTCGGAGAGAAGACCAAAGACCACCCACCAAGTTTTGGGGTGGGGGGGAGGGGTAGCAAGAGAAAATAATTATGTCGGGTGCTTTTCATCTTTCTATATCATAATGTTTCAAGTTATGATGTTGTTTTTCCAAAAATATACATATACGGAGTTACTGGTGAGTTTACTGTACACACTAAATTTAAATTCATTATTACTTCTGTTTATATGGCGATCAGAGAAGGTAAGGCTTAGACCATTTTCCAAGCTCCACATTATATTTTTTCGATAGGTGCAGCTCATTTGGTCTGTCAAAGAACTGTTTGTTTACATTTCTGTTTGTTTACATTTCCGTTTCCCGGTCCAATGCGTTTTACATTTTCTAAACTGATGTTACTTAAAATTCTATTTTAAAAGAACTCCAGATATCAGCTACTCAGAACAGGTAACAGAGGAGCTCCCTCGGCCATCCCTAAATTTTAAAAGTAATATCCCGTGTAGGGGGTGGGGCCGTCATTGCTTCTCATGCAGTGTGCTGTAGGTATTACTTAAGGTTCTTTGCAACGTCCCTTCGGCTCCTAGCTGCAACCCCTTTCATTCCTTTTACTGTACCTCTGTTCATATTCTTCTTTCCTCCGACTAACTTTCCACCCTCTCCTAACAATTGTTTCAAAATACAATTGAAAGTTTTCCTCCTGTTACACCTTTCAAACCCTTCTATTCTCAATTTCCCTTTCAGCGCTGAATGACCTCTTACGTCCCAGAGCTTGGCATTTGGCCAAAATTTTATACTCCTTCCTTCCTTCCTTCCTTCCTTCCGTCCTGCCTTTAAAACTAATATTCCAGTTCGAATCAAAAAATATTTTCCATTGAATTTTTCGAGAGCAGAATATTAAGCAGCATTAATCAAGAAAATGTAAAATGGTTTAGATACAGAGGCTTTCATCTTTACGGATTGCCGTACATATAGAAATAATAACGAGTTAAAATTTGGTGTATACAGAAAACTCAACAGTAATTCTTCATAAGTGTATTTTTATCCTGACCACAACAATCAGGTTAAGAAATCACTATTCACTTCAGTGATTTCAAGAGCATAATGTGTGTGTAGCCTTGAAAGTGTTGATGAAATATATGGTAATTAAAAATGACAAATAAGACATTTTTATGGTAATAACAAAATACAACGACCTTGAATTGTACTACCATATAGCAGCATCTTTAAAAATATTTCCCATCTGAATAAAATTTTTAGCGTTAATGAGGCATTTAAAACCATTATTACAATGAAAAGCAATTGTAATGAATTCTCTTGACAACTATCTAGCATCTATGGTATCTGATGCAAATCTTAACAGATCATCAATAGGTACTTTGGTGAATAGCTAGCACTCTACTGGCCGCGAGTTCGAATCTCCGACCGGCCAATGAAGAATAAGAGGAATTTATTTCTGGTGATAGAAATTCATTTCTCTGTATAATGTAGTTCGGATTCCACAATAAGCTGAAGGTCCCGTTGCTAGGTAACCAATTGGTTCTTAGCCACGTAAAATAAGTCTAATCCTTCGGGCCAGCCCTAGGAGAGCTGTTAATCAGCTCAGTGGTCTGGTTAAACTAAGGTATACTTAACTTTTTTAACTTTGGTGAATAATGATACCACATCGAAACTAACAAGCCTGGAATAATATAGTATATTTACCAAATCTATATTATTCCTTATATTAGGATCTGAATTTGTTTTAACCAATGGGTTAAGACTATCAACAACATATTTAGTCAGGTTTAATAATGCAAAACCAAGAAAGGCAATAATTTGCCTTGCCTTTTCATGTCAGTACAGATAAGTTAGTGAATCACTTATAACCTCTGGATCACGTTTCCATTCCTGTTCTCAATTCTTTCACTTTTTTATCAAGTGACTTACAGACCCTTCGTTACTCTCAAACTACTCACTTCCCTTGGAGACAAAAAGAAATGTATCCGTAACTTGATTAAGTCACTGACTGTACATTGATCCCAAACCAACTGACGACAAAATCAAGACCGGCGTTGGTGGTCCAGGGGCTTTTTTCAGATATCAGTATTTCCATTCTATTTGCATATTCTTGTTTTAGGTTCTGATATACTTTTTTTCCCCAGGTGTTTCAGCCAAAGTTAGGTTAGAGGAGATTAAGTTTTGATGTAGCCAGGTTAATACAGTTTTTCAGTTGAGTTTTCGTAATACTTTAATGGTTTTTAATAATTTTTCTTAGAAATCCATACCGAGGAAAAATAAATCTCAAAATCGATCGAAAAACACGAAGATACACCAGAAAAAAATACATATTAACATATTATCCACAGCAATGTCACTGTAAGCATTTACCTATATTGTATGTTTATTATTCTTAGATATACACCTACTTACAAACAAATATACACACATATGTTTTAGATGCCCGTGGCACAGTGGAAAAACAAATACATTAGCAAATTGTCAAATAAAAAACCATACCATTCCTGCTTTTCTCTTTTTCATTTTTCATTTCTCAGTTTTCTCGTCATTGATGTGGTCAGAGGACCATAATCTCCGCATAACGAGTGCTTCATTTGCCCTGCTCTGAGGAATTCACTTTTTCAATCTGTCTACGTTAAAACGAACCTTTTTTGTTTTTCTCTGATGATCGCTGGAGATTGCTATTTGCCTGGCAGGCAAATAAGAGAGGTGGCTCGTTAGTACTAAGCTGCCTATAGATGTAAAATTCTGCAGCAGATAATTGCTGAGAGAGGGGAGGGGAGAGAGAGAGATTCAGGTATTTAAACATACAGTTTCACAAATAGTTACATTAGCCTTGACGGGGTGAAAATATTTTCATAAAGGACGTGTTATTTTCTCCTACAAGACCTATATTCCTCTCTCTTACATGAGGTATTACTAAAGCCAGACGTGAATTCTTCATAGTAACAGAATACGCGAACCGAGGAGGATCCATAACATCATGCACACATTCATAGAGCCACAACCCAGGGGCAAAGTCGCTCTCTAGGGTCGGCCTTGATGAGACTATCGATCGAGAATTGTCTCTTCGAGTAATTGTTAATTTACCCTTAATCCCTCCTTTCATAATGGAATATGAACCAGATATCAGATTACTCTTGACGTAAACAGAATCGTGGAGGCTGCGGCTCGAGAGATCTACGGGAAGCGAGGGAAGGGAACAGAAAGAGGTTTGATTAGAATGGCAACTGGTGATGGAGAAGCTCCCTGTGATTACGGCGTTATTATTCACTATTCATTTTATGTTTTTTCCCCCAACGG
>NC_089743.1:74037470-74047470 GCF_040412425.1 Macrobrachium rosenbergii
CTCATTCAAACTGGATGGTATCTAATGGAGTTTTTATTCAAAAAAGTTACAAGCTTTCATGGACAAACAGTCCACATTATCAAGTCCATGAAAGCTTGTAACTTTTTGAATAAAAATCCCAGATACCATCCAGTTTGAATGAGGTCCTTTAGTAATATATATATATATATATATATATATATATATATATACATATATATATATATATATATATATATATATATATATATATTTATTTATTTTATTTTATATAAAATACATATATATACATACATATAATATATATGTATATATATGCATGTATCCAATACAGCACAAAGGAACGCGTTGAGAATATTCACGTCGGAAGTCCCGTCACAGTGAAAACGATACTTAACGAGTATTTCGTAGTTTATTCTACAATGTGAACTTGAAAATGTAGAATAAACTACGAAAGTACTTGTTCAAAGTCCCGTTTTCACTCACCTTCCGACGTGGACTTAGTGATATAATAATGTACGTAATGTATACATATATATATATATATATATATATATATATATATATATATATATATTATATATATATATAAAGAGGCCCTTGTAATGATTTTAAATTGATCGTATTCAATGTAATTACCATTTTTAGCATGCTCCTGATATTTGAAAATTCAGGATTACTTGGATTTATTGCCCGTTCGATAGCTCAAGTAATCCTGAATTTTTTCAAATATCAGGAGCATGCCAAAAAATGGTGGAATACGATCAATTTAAAATCATTATAAGGGCCTCCTTCCAAGCTAGCACTCTATTCTGGAATCAATTATCAAACAGACAGTACCATTGTTGAATGCCCAAAACCTCCACCCCTCTACCTGTCGTAACCGTCTTCCTTGCTTTTCACTTGCCATTCCAGTCACCCTCCTTCTCCCTTCTATATAGGTTGGTACCCCAGCAACGCATGAACTATGGTTATGTACAAATGTTTTAAAGAGATTTTTGTATATTTTATATGTATTCTCAATATTTATTCTTTTATTGCAGCCTTGAAATGAGACTAGTTGTCTGAAACGTCGGCAAAAATAAAGATGTTTTTATGTACCAGTCTGTTTCCCACTGCCTCAATCCTGATATATATATATATATATATATATATATATATATGATATATATATATGTAATATATATATATATATATTTTCTATATGTAATATATTATGTATGACATATATATATATATATATATATATATATATATATGATTATATATATATATATATATATATATATGATGCGCCGAATATCTGAGAAAGAGAGAGAGGGAGAGAGAGAAAGAGAGAGAACTGTGCAATATTCCATTGAGAGTGGAAGTAATTTCAGGTGTTACCAAAAAAAAAAAAAAACTCTCCGTATTTTCATCACAGTCTCTATGGAAACAGAAAACTTATAGTGGGCGAAGTCTGGGAGGTGACTGTGGGAAGAAGTGGGAGGACACTATTGTTTAAATTTGTATTAAATTTAATTGGTCAAAAATTGTAATATAGAAACAGGAATATGTGGCCTAGATTACCACAATATGATAAAAACCTCAGCGCGAATTAGTCGTTGTTGACTACGTAAACAAAACATTCTCTGATTTTGCATTTAATAATAAAATGAGTATGGATTCGCATTCTGACAAAAGATTATGCAAATCTCTCATTCCACTAACAATTACAAACGAACATATTAAACTCTCCCATTCACCCAACAATAAAAAGCGTATTATATGCACCTCTCTAATTTCGCCAAATCAAACAGGCTATTGGGTAACCCTCTCTTATTTCGCAAACAATAAACAAGCGAATCTATCTGCTGGCTCATATATGACATTCAATGTGGATTAAGCCCGCTATAACGCATAATGCATTTTATAGCTCGTAACATCAGCATTGGATTGCTTTGTGTTCCGGTTGTTTATAATGCTTTAATGCTTTTAACGTCACGGGGCTAAACTTGGACGCATGCCACATTTGCAATGAACGAATGTGCCGTCATATTTCAGAATTAATGGTCCCTAAATATTCACACGCGGACGCACACGCAGTCCCATTTGATGAGTTCACTTCTATACTTTAACTGCCTGGTCTTGAAGTCGACGACCTACAGAGCTGCGATGCTTGCTGGCTTATCCTAACAATCAGTCACTGGGCTAGATGATTCGAGTCTAAGTGGAGGGACTATGTTTCTGAGACACTAATCTGAGACATCAGCTGAAGTTCACCGATAGCAGTTTTGCACATTATCTTGGTCGACTTCCACTTTCATTGTTTAAGCTATTGCTTAAACAATGTGAGGTTCAATGCAGCAAAAATACTTGGTCTTAGAATCTGAGTTTGATTTTAAGGTTAAATATGAATGTTTCTTAACCTTGATTAAAATTTTTAGAATTTTACTAACATTTTTCAGTGTTAATTTGTAGTCGCATTCTTACCTATTTGAAATCAATGACATCTGATGATGCCTTTTAATTAGGAATTTTTTTTACCTTTTTTGTACTTTCTTTAACATCATTCGACACTTAATGTAGGTTTTCCCAATTCTTCATGATCTGAAATTTGTAAAGGCATTGATAGGCCACACAAATATTCCCATAGAAGATTAAATTCCTAACAGTGGAAATGACTAGAAGTTACAATATGGGAGGTCAGCTCTGAAAAGCAGGTGTTAAGTAAGCTTAAAGCTATTTCAGAACATCAGCATATTTACTGACTGAAGGAACTTGCAACACTGGATCATCTGCAGTTTGGTAAAACTTATTAGTATCATAACTCTAATTAGTCCTTGAATTCAATTTCACAGGCTGTACTATCCACCATGTAGTACTAGATATGCAGTTAATTCTAATTCTACCAATCTCGTCCTATGTTTTGTGAAGCTCAGTACAAATTTTTTATGCTTTTCCCTTCTGTGACCAAATTATTTTCAAGTGGAATCACATAGTTTTATCATTTTTCTTATCTATCCAATGAAGTTTATTCTTCTATGCTATTTTTATTTTTCCGTAATAGGCCCTTAGACTCGCAGTAGTCTGCTTTTCAAATTAGGGTAGCCTCTTGACTTATAATAACAACAATGATGATGATGATGATGATCCTCTGCTTATCTTACATACAGAATGAACAAGGTTTTCAGATAAATACCTTTACTTATATCACCACATTAATTCTTTAACGTTGTGAAAATATCTAGTGCTTCAAGTTTCCAATGTTAAATAAATGTTTTTACGATGACTACCTTCCCCCACTATTAAATTTCTGACACGTTAACATTTCTTGCATTTTTCAGATAATTGACGCACATGAGTGCCCGGCTGAACCGTAGCTCACATTCAGGTAAAGCAACTTATTATCTTGTACGGCGCTATATTGCGTGTACAACTGACAGTAGATCATTGAAATCTATTTGATAAACGAATAGAAATGTCAACACTTAAAGAGTAAAACCCACGGACTGAATAAAAGAACAAACACTAGCTTCAGAGAGAGAGAGAGAGAGAGAGAGAGAGAGAGAGAGAGAGTCAGTTTTCACGGTAAATTTGTCTTTATCTTAGGTGCTATGGTTACGCTGTCACGACCATGGAACCTCAATTCGACCTTCTACGTTGGATCAAAACAACTCCACTAAGTTTGTGACTTGAATCACGCCATTAAATATAAATCTTGAAGACTGCGTCGTAACCGCGTTGGTTTTTATCAGTTTATGTGTGATTCATTTTCTATTACATTTTCTTTAAATTGAGTTTCGGAGGAGCCCAACTTATCTTTATTCCTCGCCACAGTCTCTTTCTTTTTGTGCAACGCGGCTAGACGGCTCGTGAACGCCCACACGATAATGCCCCGTCAGCCAATATTCAGTCACATCTTTTGGCTTGAAACCTGTAGAATGGTGGGTCGGGGTTTCGGTCAGAAATTTCGCGTCAGAGGTTTTATTGTACTTATTCGAAAGTAAGACCCACAGGAGTTCATAGCTGAAACCTTCTTTTATTTCCGATAGAAAATATCCGTATGACTGGTCTTTGTCATGACGACGGCAGTGGTCTGATGGCGTATGTATTTTTGTATTAACTCTTGACTTTTTTGCTTTGGTCTTTATTTGCACTTCAATTAATACTCAGACTCTATATTGGTCGCGAGTTCGAATCTCCGACCGGCCATTGAACAAGAGGAATTTATTTTCGGTGATAGAAATCCATTACTCGCTATAGTAATAGTTCGGGTTCCACAGCAGCTGCAGAGCCCGTTGCTAGGTAACCAACTGGTTCTTAGCGTAAATAAATCTATCCTTCACTTCAGCCCTAGGAGAGGTGTTAATCAGCTCAGTGGTCTGGTTAAACCAAAATCTTGCACTTTTTATCTCTCTTCTAAGAGGAAAGCCTAGGCTTGCTCTCTTAACACGAGTGTGGGTCTGTATATTTCTGCATGCTGATGTAAAGTTCGAGAGTTCAGTGTGTCACTGGGTTCTGCTCATGGTTTACTTTCCCATTACTTCTGTTAATCTATCTCTTCGTATTTATAGACAATTTTAGTTCGGTCACGTTCCGAGAACACTGCCAGAATCATGAATGATTCCAAGAATCAGGCTACGAACGAGTCACCACGATTTCATGTGATGCAACGATCCTGTTTCACCGTCTCAAAATATCACGACGGCTCGTACCTTACTCATTTCTTTTCATCGTTGTTCCTCGTATGACTCGGAAATATTTATAGTGATGCTCATCATATCCGTTAGGCTATAGCATTGACTGCGCAATTAAATGGTATCTGTAGCTCATATGAGATGCATATCCAGATTTATTCAAAACCTTCAAGTGACTGCTGTCTTGAAGAGGTTCCGGAGCATCATAATACTCTTTAAGCTTCAGGAAAAGTGTCTCTTATCACCGAGGGAAACATCATTAACGTCTCCTTAATTTTTCCTATCTCCTTTGCAGCAGTAGAAGTAGTCTGGTTATCTTCGTCTCTTATGGCTATCTTCGTCTGTTTTCTCTATCTGGGATCCGTTTTCACAGAAAAAAACTTATTTTAAATACTGATCCTATCATTTGTCTTTGATAGAATGGGTGTTGGATTGACGATTATGTTCCATTTTTACTTGTCCGTTCATTTTTTGTCAAAGTCCGTACTTTGATTATCGCTCTTATTTTCTGACCTATTTTTCTTAATCTTCCAGTTTTCACTGTAGAGCAACACCGCCATAAACTTCTTTAAAACATGATATGGTCTACAAAGTCTTTCCGAGAATCTTTAGACCTACAACAACAACAAAATCTGCAATGAAAATACACGAAAAAGCATCCTAACAAAAACAGATCAGAATGTATTAAAGGATAAAGGTTTCCAGTTTATTCAATATTTATTAAAAATGGGAAAGCTTTGTCATGAGGGATCACGAATTAAACCATTATACTGAAGTAGATGCTACCTTCGAATCCCATTCATATTGCGTTGGATTTCTTTGACCAAAGTTATAAAAGGGAACTAAACCTCTCTCTCTCTCTCTCTTTCTCTCTCTCTCTCTCTCTCTCTCTCTCTCTCTCTCTCTCTCTCTCTCTCTCGATACAATCGAGAATGGAGAAGATCAAGCAGAGTTGTGTGCGGAGAGCATGATTCAGAAAATCAGAAACATTTTTGTTTTCTTTATAATTAAAACGTCTCTTCCAGGCTGGTTCAGTGCTTTCTTCTTCTTCTGTGTTTTTAATTTTCTAAATTTTCATGAAAGCTCCATCGTGCAGATGCCTTCGGCGACGCTCCAGCATAAATAATATCCTGTAGGGATTTACAGACGAAGAACTCAGACAACCAGGCGAACACTGGGAAAACAGTAGCGTAATTTGGATTTAAATTTCTTGCTTATTGATTTATACCTAATATAGCCCATAGAGCAAAGGCAACGAAATAAAATATTACTTGTCATCAGCGTGATAAATGTAATCTCAGATATATTTTACGTTTTCACTTTAAAATTCTTCCATTAAAATAGATGCTGACATATCATAAGACCAGTGTTCACAATCCCCTTTAAAGTGCATATTGAAAACAGTCATCTAATGGGCTCATGATTACCATGATTAAATTTCTCTGAAAAGAAGATCTAAGGAGAAGGGGGATGGAAATTCAAATGAAAGTTTTATCCTTTTTTTTTTTTTTGCATTCTTCTCCATAGCTGTGGCAACTAATCATTGCTTCCCCGTCCTCTGCCCTTGCTGTTGTGGGAGGACATAAGCTGTATGTCCTCTTAACACCTGACGTGTTTGTTAGGAAATGTGTCATAACAATCAACCTTAAGATTAAAATCATAGGAGGCAGCAACAACGTGCAAATTTCTTCATATGTACAATTTGGAGTAAACGGGACCACCCAGCAGAATTGACTTCGATGCGAATCTTATATTAAATGAAGGGTATATATATATATATATATATATATATATATATATATATATATATATATATATATATATATATATATATATATATACATATACACACAGTATATACATATATGTACACATATACATATATAGTATATATATATATATATATATATATATATATATATATATATATATATATATATATATATATATATATACTGTATATATTAGACACTAAAAAGCATTAGTTCCAGTCATGTATTAATTTTAATAGTTGTCTATTAATTTTGATTTAATGAGAAGGCAAAACTTATATTATTATCTTGTGACCTTTGAGAGAGAGAGAGAGAGAGAGAGAGAGAGAGAGAGAGAGAGAGAGAGAGAGAGAGAGAGAGAGAGAGAGAGAGAGAGAGAGAGAAGACGTTCAAACTTTAACTTTAATCCGCAACCTGTTAGAGAGCCATTGCCTGCCAAGACTATTTTTCTTCATTACGAAACTCTTGAGTGTTAGGGAAAAGACGGGGTACTTTTTTGAGAAAGAACACTGTTTGGGACAGATAATATCCATTTTATGAACACATTACCAGGACGTAATGTCCAAGAACCTTCTTTTGTTTTTATGACCAAGTACCAGGTCTACGCTATGATTCCATTTTAATCGGAAAATTCAAGGGAATGTTCTTAGTATCTTATTTTTATTTATTTTTTTTTTACCTTTTTTTTTTTTTTTTTTTTGGTACAAAGTTCGCTCCACATTTTCCTTGTCACTTGGCCTACTTCTTCGATCATTTACTCACGGTGACCGTGCATCAAAATGTTATCTTTCATGTTTGTTAACCTGAGTGTAAAATTATTGGAAGTAGATTTCAAGTCCGTTTGGTAGCAGCGGGTACTTAATTTTGCACATTACTCTGCCTTTTAGTGGCTTAAAGGTGCCGTTACACGGCAGTGGAAATGGAAAGGGAATTCGCATTCTACATGCTGGATGCTGTTGAAAGTGAATTCCTGTTCTCTTAGCTGGACGCATTTTCCCCAGTACACTCCCTGTCATGCTCGTAGCTAGTATTTTACGAGGCAAATTCAGATACTTTTTTGTTCTTTGGACGAGATTAATAACTATTTTCTTTGTTTAGTTAATCCGGAATTTGGTATTTTGAGTAGTTAAAAATCTTTACATGAATACTGTGTTGCAATCAATTTCGAACCATTTTCGTGGATTAAATTATTAAACTTATTATATTAGGTTCTTTTGCAAGAAGGAGATAGGAGGTGTTTATGTGAGAATTTTGAGAATATCCCTTTTGGCGTTTCTAGATTTGTGAAATATAATTTCCCATTAACCACATGACGTCAAAGACATTGTCGTAGTCAGCAACCTAACTGTTCCCCTTCAGCCACGAGGGTCATGCTTCAGTCTTTAAGAAGTGCCGTTATGTTTCACTGGAATTAAATTCTGACATTGGAAACCTAAAACTTTTTTTGTGCCACAAATGACTCGTTATTTTCAAAGACTGGTTTGTTTGAACTAAGAAATTAGATATTATTCTTGTGTGCTGGCGTATAGGCTACAATTCTAACAATTGTCAGTCAGATGGAGTAAAAATGAAAAGAATGCTTCATCCCCTGACTACTGTACATATTATTAAGGAAATTTCTTGTAAATACTTGGCACCAATAAAAACGGCTTCACGTTAATTGTCATAAATATTAAAGGATTTGCAGGTTCTTAGGGAGTAGAAGACTTTATACTCAATGACTCAAGAAATAACTAAATATAATATAATATAATATATATATATATATATATATATATATATATATATATATATATATATATATTATTTATGTGTGTGCACGTCTGTGTGTGTGCGTGTGTGTGTGTATAGAAATATATATGCATATACATATACTTGTATATAAATAAACATAGAGATAGCCATGTAAACACCCTCCACTAATTGGGGATGACCCCTTAGAAAAAATAAATCATTATTACCTATCACATTCATCCCTCAATATCTAATTAAAGATGAACGTAACTTATAAAAAAAATTACTTATTAGCCCTCTTCTTATATCTTATGTAAGGCTCATCAGCAGCGCGTTAAATCATTCTATAAACAATGTGCAATTCACTTCTATTCACTTCTACTCACTCCTATTCTACAGTCTGTTTCCTGGTTATCTAAAGTACCACTTCCATGCCATTTATTCAGCACTTTAATTATCATCAGATTTTTTTTTTTTTTTTGCACCTGTGGCGGAAGGGTAGGGGTCTCCCTAGGATCTCTCCAATTTGTTTGTCTGCTACAGTTTATAGTTTTTCCCTGAATATCCTGTTTTTATTGTTTTTGATTTCTTAATTATCTCAAACTTACTAAGTATCATAGGCAACGTGTATTCAGAGGTCCCTTTTTTAAATGTCTTTCTTTCACCTGGACGCCATTGATTTGCTTATCTACGCTCATAAATGCATTTAATTCGAATTTATATTATTTTTACGGAGTACGTCAAAACACGTCATTTTAATTCTTGTTTTGATGAATAACCAGTGACTGAGTCTCCTATAGGATTTTATTCATTATTAACTTTGCTTCCTTCCTAATTCAACTCTGTAACTCCAGTGAATAATTTGGTATACTTTGATAGAGAATGTTATCGTAGTCTAGTCTTGCAATTATATAGTCATGTATAAGTATTCTTAGCGTATCATTTAAATATTTCTTTTTGTTATACCCAGCTTTTTCCAGGCGATCTTGTTCTATTTTCACTGCATTTGATCTGTCATATTTAGATATTCATCAGTTATGACCCCTAAGTTCTTCACCATCTTTACAATTTGCACTTCTTTATTATTTATAGTCATTATTGTAGTATCAAGCTTCTCTTGAGGATTTTTCTCTTTTTCAATATACAGTTTGTGCTATCTTCATTATGTTCCCTTTTCGGTCCTAATATCTTACTGGCTGCACGAAAACACATGAAAAAGTGCATTACCTAAGCAAAACTTGCACTTAATTTCATGGTGTTTCATAATCCAAGAATAGTGACTGATTAGTGTCATTCCTATAACACTGCCTTCTGGTACTCTTCTTTGTAAAGTTTTTTATGCAGATTTACGCTTTTCGATCTTCATTTTAAATTTCTGCTCGTTTTTGTAGCTTTTAAACCAACACAGAGCATCAGCTTTAAGGCCTATCTATTTAAGGTCTTTTATCATAAACTCAGATACTATTGTGACAATCGCTGAACGTGTGTCTGGCAGCATTAATTTTCCACAAATACCACTAACTCTAAATATCAGAAGGTATCTAGTCACAAATCAATTATTGTTTCCAAGAACGATCTAATTTTCAGGTAGAAATTTTATTAATTTCATATGTTGTTTTTACATTGCTACAGTAAAAGCTGTTTCGATTATGATGGAAATTATTTATATATTCCTTTTTTTGTTCTAGGCTTTTCACAACTCAATGACTCACCCTCGCTGTATTTCAGCCTTGAAGATGCAACACCAATATAGTTGTGAAACGTCAGCATTAGCAATAAACTATCAAATGTATTGAGTGCCTTTCCTGGACGCCTACGAGGATGATTTCTGAGAGC
>NC_089743.1:74054970-74074970 GCF_040412425.1 Macrobrachium rosenbergii
TTTTATATTTGTTTTAGAAAGATACACGGCAAAAGACACGTTAATTACAGTGGCTTTTCTCTCCAATTTAATTTCACAACACGAAACTGAAAATTCCTTCGATTTGGATAAGATACGATTTTGATTATTTAGATTTATGCAAACAGACACAGTGCTTATCAGTTATCCAATGAACGATTACTTGGATATTTGAGTTTCGAATAAATATCTTTTGGAATCTTGTAAATCTGTAATTTCTTTGTTCATAAGTCTCAGCGATTTCACGTATAGATTCCTACCACATGGGCATGAAGCGAGAAGCGACTATCCCACACGATCCACAGGTATTTTCTGAAATATTTTGCCATTTCATCCTACCAAGTCATCACACAAGAGGACAAACGCATCAGGAAGAAACGATGTGGTGCCTCCTCCTCCTCCTCCCAGTGGTCTTCACTCCCTCCTCCTCCTCCTCCTCCTCCTCCTCCTCCTCCTGCTCTCTACCTGCAAGAAAGTGGATAGGCCGACAAACACACACAAACAAACACACGTGGTGCCCTGAGAGGCAGACCGTCGTCTCTCACGTGTTTAGAAGAGCAACTTCAAGATATAAACACACAATCAAGACGACATCTTCCACTCCAGTCTGTCACAGAGAACGACTTGTCAACAACGTTGGGAAGTAATCTGGCACTCCAAGGAGTAGGGGAGGGGAAGCAGAAATTGAGTGAGTATTACTGGGAGTGGGTGAGGAGTATTCTCAAGATCCTCCTGTGTCGCAGGCCATGAGAAAACTCCATTCGGAGAGCCCGCAGGAGTGAGGGTCTGACAGCCACTCCCTTACTGGAGAGTTGGGGGTACATTCAAGGGGAGGGATATTTGGGGGGTGGGTGGGGTAAACGGGAGAAGGGGAGGAGGAGGAGGAGTAGGAAATGATGGTGGAGGAAGAGAAGGAGGAACTCTCATGCTCCCATGCAACTCCACCAGCACCACGGCCGCTACCGATTCGTTCAATAATCTTCAACAGGAGACCGCAGTATGCGTTGCCTTCTACAAATTGCCCTACCTTACAGACTTGGAAAAAAAAAAAAAAAGTTAGTGGTGAGGAAGAAAGGGGAGATAAAACGAAGGCAAAGAAGAGGTCATTAACCCGTGAACTTAATCTCCAGAGACCAGGAGAGACGAGATAATAGGGATTAAAGGCTCTTAAGGAGGCGATGCTTCTTAGGCCTTAATTATCTACGCGTTGTTTAGCTCTCTGTTGAGAGGCCTACGGGATATCAGGGCAGATAAAGCGACTTAAGGAAATTTAGTTGCGAAATCTAATGGCATTATCCAACTGAAAAGTTAAATAAATTAGGATAATAATTCCAACGATATGCTCTGTATATTCACTTAAAACTGGCTTGACTTTGTAGAACTAGTAAAACTAATATATAAAAAGTTTTGAGAATGAAAATGAATATTGAAAATATTTGTTTTTTCTTAAGAAAATTGTCATAATATTTATATATCATAAATACCAAATTTATATTATACTTATTGTTCTAACCTTGCCATCCCTAAAATTGCTCTAAATATAAAAAAAAAAAAAAAATCCAAAACTTAAATCAAGATTCAAGTAAACGATATTCGAACTGAAAATTTAAAATGAAGCAAACAATAGTTTTGTGAATGTATCAATAAAATACTCAGATTCCAAGAGAACTTTATAGATTAAAAAATTCTAAAAAAAAAAAAAAAAAACTGCTGACAATGTCGACAAATGACCTCTCATCGACCAGGTAGGAAAAAAAATCTACCCACCTAGATAAAACAAAATAACAAAGAGAAAATGCGCCGTAGACATCCAAAAACAAAATCTGCATAACACAGACGCTGTGTCGAGAATAAGCGAGGGGAATATAGATAAGCCTGCTAAGTATTCTAGACGAGGGGGAGACAGTGCATTGTATGCTCCTTGTGAGAAAAATGAGCTCCTTTCATGCACGCCAAAACAAAGCTGCTAATATGACTCTGTTCCTTGGGAAGAGAGAGAGAGAGAGAGAGAGAGAGATGAGAGAGAGAGACTGGGGTGGGGGTTGAGAAGAATGTACAGGAAAGAATTGTTTATTTATACAGAGGAGAGAGAGAGAGAGAGAGAGAGAGAGTGAGAGAGAAATAGAGAAGAATGTACAAGAAGAGAATTGTTTGCTTGATTATATATATATATATAAATGTGTATATATATATATATATATATATATATATATATATATATATATATATATATATATATATATATATATATATATATATATATATATATATATATATATATATAGAGAGAGAGAGAGAGAGAGAGAGAGAGAGAGAGAGAGAGAGAGAGAGAAATTGTCGATAGTACACCAGAGAGTTTTTGAATGTTTATAAAAAAAAAAAAACAGGTACAGTAAATAAACAGCAAAATAGTATTTCCTCACAGCCCAGTTCACGCTTAACTCGATGTAAGATCTATGAGCTTTATTTAATGTTTTCCCTGAATTCTGTTAGAACTGACTGTAAGAGACGACTTCAATCCTTCGTTAATTTTTTCTTAGAACGTTGTAACGACAAAAACCCTTCCCACTCACATGCATATTGACTTTGAGTGGCTCGCACATATGCTCCCATTCTGGATAGCAACTCGAAATGGATTAAAGTTAAAGTGTTTTCATTTAAGCACTTGCTTCATCAAAGGGAATCAAGGGCTTTTCACAGAAGTGACATTAATTTTCCTTTGTTTTCTCTTGCATGCATCCAAATTTCCAGCGCAGGGTGACATACAGGGTTGAAAATAAGTTTAGTCTTTACTTCATTTGCTCTTGTTTTCGTACATATATTTTTAGCTGTATTTTGTAAGATGAAAAAATATCAGTCCTTAAGAGCAGTGATTTTATTCTCCCCTCTCTACTGATTTCATAATCTCTGCTTCTGCATCTCTCTTATTCTTAAACCAAAATGACCACTGACTTGTATAGTACGTTTTAGACGGTGCCACTTTTCGCAGATTTGATTCATAAAACCTTGACTCAAGTTGGGATATCCTGTAGATGTGGAAGATACTTTGCCACATCTTCCTCATGCCAGGTCAGAGCGGGTAAACAGCTCGACACTATTGTTCTGCGTTTCTAGCACTGAAGAGGTAAAATGAGCGAGAGAACTGAATTTGATGACGGGTAGCCTAAAGGCTGATTTATAGTAAATGAAAAAGACGGTGAATGAAGAATTGAAATTATACATTAAACTGTTTTGATAACAGGGTAGGATAAGGATGATTTAGTTTCTAATAATCTGAATGAATTATACAAAATGCCCCAGAGTTACTGATGAAAATAAATGATATAATGTGATAGAAAAAAAATACTTTTATTAGCTGCTCAAGTGATGGTAGATTGTAGGTTAAGTCGGCCTTGTCCCGGAACGATGTCTTTTTTTTTCTGGACAGTCAGGGCGAGGGATAGTTAGGATTTTATGACCGGATTAACGAACCCGAATTGAGGGATGCAGATTAACTGTAGCCGGGAAGAAGTTTGGCATCGCAGCTAATAACAGCTATGTTCGTTGTCATTTTGGTTTGATTTGCAGCTGATTCCATTCTAACCAAGGCAATCCGACAATGCAGCAACAGTTGTTCTCAAAACAACAATAATGTTATGATAATAAAGAGTGATTCTAATATCCCTCCCAATGCCAGAGTAGTTTCGATAACGCGTAAGCCATTCAGAAACTACTTCACGATAGGTTTTATTTGGTGCAAATACGTCGCAGTTCCATTTACAAATTCGTTTTCCTATCAACAAATGATTCTCTTGACAATGCAAACAATTCACGTAGATCCATAATTTTGGATTAAAATCAAACCTAGACTGAATTATCAGAATAATTTCCGACAATTTTTATTAGAGACATTTAAAAAATTCATTTTAAGATATAATGATAATCACAGACAGCAAACCAGCAAAGTGGGATAGCTTCGGATACGGCTTGGCTGATGCCATGATATATAAGTCTGAACGCAGAATTATTTATCAATGATAAAGCGAAGTGTCATGTCTTTCACCACTGAATTACAGTGTTTCTCTTCTTGGGAAATGTGATTTATCATTTACACTCGCTGGTTGGATCGGAAGTTGGCGATAGCCAGTATATGTAGTGTCAGGGCCTCTGTGTTTAGTGAATACTTTATTATTATTATTATTATTATTATTATTATTATTATTATTATTATTATTATTATTATTAATAAAACAACTTTACCTGACCACTGAGCTGATTATCAAATTCAGAGTGAATACCACTTGTATTTATTTTAAAAAAATGAACTTAAATTGCAATATCAAGTCATCTAAATTCAAAAAAAAGTATATATATATACAGTATATATATAAATATATAATATATATATATATATATATATATATATATATATATATATATATATATATAGCATTATTTAACATTAAGACCATATTATGTGTATTTTTGTAATAAAAGCTGGCTTCACGGTGAAAAAAACTCACACTCTTTGCCAAATTGGGTAAACCATTATATTGCTGAAGTAATGCTTGATTGGCATCGATTCTTCACCTGTCGAAGGATTCACCCGACTTGTAATCACGCAAACGAATACCTTATTCCGTATGGAAAAGAAAACAGAACCTAAAATGAAAGAATATTTCTGTTCTTTTTCATGTACGTCGGCAGTTGAGATTCTCTCCGAGGATTTAAAAAAAAAAAAAAAAAGAGGAGAACCCAAGCATCAATGCGCCATAAATCACCCAAGCATTTGCACACAAGCGTGTGCACGCGCGCGTAAAGGAAAGAATTGTAATTAAGAATAGTAATTAGAATGAATGAGTGACTCGATCCCTGGAATGAGTTCCTGGAAATCCCAGAACGGTAATTTGTGTTTGAAGGAGAATTTTAATGACTCAGCTTAATTAAGAGAAAAATATTGTTTTCTCCACCGGGTTTCTTCTTTCAGGAATGATATGCATCTGCTAGAGATTCGACTTATGATTTATGATATTATCAGGGATTTTTGGGGACAACTGGTAAATGAAAGATGACTTTATTTGTTCCTCTTGTAAGGTCGTTCATCATACGTTTATAGGTGAATGGGAAAGATTGGAAACATCATTCATATCATTTGGAAGAATTTATAATCATATTATTTCCAAGAAGGGGACTTCTGGTTTTAAAGGAGTTTAATCATTACATTTATCGTTTGCCTGTCTATCCAGCTATCACCTAGCTATCTATCTGTTTCTCAAACAAAAGCTGAATATTTCTGCAACATCTGGTATAATCCTTAAAGGTGGCATTGTGAGTCTGAATTCGCAGTGCCACTCATGAGGATTATGCCAGGAAAAGAGACACAGAGCCAGTATTACAGAATCTTAGGTCCACGAAAAGTCTCATATTTTTTCTTTCTCTTGAGAAAGAGTTTTCGCCTGACATTAATCTCATGCTGTATATCACACTCCCTGCTGAGTTTGCTCACTGGACCCTGAAAGAGATTTATTGCAGTTTCCCATTGACGCTTGGTCCAAAGACTGTTACAAATGTTGTTTTACATCAGTCTTCCACGGTGTATTTCTTAAGGCTCATGTCATACAAATGATCGTGTAATTTGATACGCAAAGAGAAGGGATTAAGGACATGGCAGGACATATCTGATGGAATTATATCCGGATGATTTGCACAGAAAACATTTCTGCTTTTGTAACCAGTCTTCGCCCAATATTTCCCAGCCTTTACCTAGTGAATACCCGTTGTTGACCGTTTGTAATTTTATTACTCCAACATAAAAAGTAGAAAGTTGCAATGTCAACTTTTTATTTTCTAACATCTATTTCATTAACTGCAGATCAATTGTTGCCAAAGAAGACTACTCAAGACCTGCAAAATAACTATGATAATGTATGCACCAACTAGTCATCGTCAAGTTTGGTCTAGATTTGTCACATTTATTCTTCGGTTTGGTCTAGGCAGAATTTTACGGCGGCCTCTGTCGAGAATGCGAAATGAAGAATTATTACCTCAGGACTGGGTAATGCTGAGGCCGTTGGGAAGACGAAGTCTCCATAAGGTCTCATAAAGCACACATTCTGTTTACGTAGTTTTTATCTTATTTAAAGTTAAAGTTCGGTATAATCATACATCTGGCACCGCTATAGGTACCAACAACACAGGCCACCACCGGACCGTGACTGAGTTTCATGTGCCGCGGCTAAGAGTTTTATGGGCCGTGGCTGAGTCCACCATCGGACCGTAGCTGAGTTTCATGGGCCGCGGCTAGAGTTCCATGGGCCGTGGCTGAAAGTTTCATGCAGCATTATATGCTGTACAGAAAATTCGATTGCGCCGAGGAAACTTTGGCCCATTTTTTACTTTTTTTTTTTCTCTCTCTCTCTCTCTCTCTCTCTTTTTCCTTTGACAGACGCGTGTCTTTTAGTAAGTGGGAGGGATACTGGGAATACTACCTTGCGGTAAAAATTTTGAAAAAATCTATGTGCTCAACAGAAAGCCTGAACATCCAAGCTGTCTTTTATACTGAGAAAATACAAATACCAGGATCTCCATCTTCGAATGTAAACAGCCATTCAGACGGGAGGATAAACATGCACGGTTTAAACCCGAGATAAAAAATCCCCTGAAATCCCAACATAAAATCCGTAAGTCGCACATATCTCCAGTAGCGTCTTGGCAACAACGGGATTTTCCAGGAATCTACAAGACAAACGTCTAAGGATTATGAGACTTCTTTTCCGAGTATTTTTCAATGTTTTTAGTTTTCTGTAAAATAAATCTATTGAGACGGCTATTTGCCTGTCCGTCCGCAATCTTTCTGTCCGCCCTCAGATCTTAAAAACTGCTGAGCCTAGAGGCCTGCAAATTGGTATGTTGATCATCCACCCTCCAATCATCAAACATACCAAATTGCAGCCCTCTACCCTCTGTAGTTTTTATTTTACTGAAGGTTAAAATTAGCCACGATCGTGCGTCTGGCACCGCTGTGGGTGCCAACAACACAGGCCACCACCGGGCCGTGACTGAAAGTTTCATAGGCGACGGCCAAGAGTTTCATGGGCCGTGGCTGAGACCACCACCGGAAAACTCGATTACCCCAAAGAAACTTCGGCGCATTTTTTCCTCTATTTTTTTGAGGCTTTACAGCTCTTGGACTTAATTCCCTTTAAAGACTATTTAAATTTCCTTTTTTTAGTGCAGAGGGGTGGGGTTCCGAGACATTTAAACCATTTGCTTTCCTTTTGTATAGAGTAATTTTACAAGGATATTCTCTGGAGTCTGCAGTAATTTCATGAGGCAAGCTAAAGTTTAATAACTACTCACATCATATATATATATATATATATATATATATATATATATATATATATATATATATATATATATATATATGCGTGTGTGTGTGTGCGTGTGTGTGTGTGTAGAATAACTAAAAGGACCTCATTTAAACTGGATGGTATCTAATGGAGTATTTATTCAGAAAAAGTTACAAGCTTTCTTGGACGAACAGTCCACATTATCAAGTATCCGTACAGTAGACTGTACGGATACTTGATAATGTGGACTGTTTGTTCAAGAAAACTTGTAACTTTTTCTGAATAAATATTCCATTAGATACCATCCAGTTTGAATGAGGTCCTTTTAGTAATTCTGCTAATGCACACAAAATTGTGTATGTGATAAAGTTAATATATATATATATATATATATATATATATATATATATATATATATATATATATATATATATATATATGTATATATATATATATATATATATATATATATATATATATATATATATATATATATATATATATATATATATATATATATTGTGAGGTTTAGTGCTGGTTTTTTGTCTGGAACAATTGCTCTCCGATTGTTCCCTTGCTGAGGGCGCGCTCCTTAGCCGGTGGTGCTTGTTTTTTTTTGTAAGTAGGTCATGTCTGCCACTTGCATTTTCGTTAGCTATAGTCAAGCTTGCGATAGCAGCTAGTCTAGTTCTCGACAGCATAGCAGCAGCTTCGAGTATTTTGGAACTGCAGGTATTCGCTACCTGTGGCCCTCTGCAGTTCGAGGATGATGTTGATGGCTGAACCCTGTCCATCAGTGGAGCAGTGTTGTTCCTGTTTGACAGCAGTGTTGCTGTTGCCTTGACACTATCGATCATCTGTATTTTTTGGAGATGATCCTGTTGGCGTCATGGGGCGGTTTTCGATGATCGTATGGCATTGTTTAATGCTGCTCGTCCTCCTTCGACCTTTGATGGGGTCTCGACATCACTGTAGATTGTCTGTGGTGATTTTGTACTGCATGAGGTTGATTTATTGAAGTGCAATTATTCTTCAGATACTGTTATATTATTTTGTTATTTAATACTCACGATTTGGTATTATGTATGCTGCTTACTTCATGTGGTGTGTTATTTATGAAGTTAAAGGGTATACTTATTTTATTGTTTGGTGATGTTTGAGCATTTATTGCTGATGCTGTCTGATTTTCGTTTTTGATGTAGCTAAGTGTTGTTAAGTTCAATTTAAATGTTAACTATTTGGTAGTTTACTTTGATGGTGTTTTCAAAGTAACATTGATTTAGCTACATCCATGTCATTTAACTAACTTGTTTGGTGAATGTTTCATTAATATTTGTGATGTGATTACTTTTTTGCTCCAAGCATGACTCATTTGTAAATATGTAAATTTGTATATTAAACTAGTATTAAGGTAATTTTGCTGGTTTTGCTGAATCCCTTTCCCGGTTGCTGTCTCGATTTCTTATGGTCTTTCCAGGCCCATTTTACTGCATTGGTTGAACCTGTGTGAAGCCCATAGCAGTCCATTCAATATATATATTACATATATATATATATATATATATATATATATATATATATATATATATATATATATATATATATATATAAGCACCTACACACTGCATACACACATACATATATACATATATATATACACACATATTTATATATATATATATGTATATATGTAAATTCCACTTCATGTAACATATGTCAGTCATGTTAACACAACAGAGGTTGAAAGTATTGGTCAACACCTTTAAAAATCATAACTCAACAATATGTATCCCAGTAAATTAAAGTTTTTTACAATTTGTTTTACGTGGCACACACACATACACACACACTCATTTATATTTATACACATATATATATGTATATATATATATATATATATATATATATATATATATATATATATATATATATATATATATATATATATAGAACACCAAAACTGACAGAAACAATGTAAGAATTCTTGGGTATGTGATAGAAAAAGTTGGCAGGCACAAAATAGGTGAGAAGGATGAAAGTGGAAAGGAAAGCCTGGGAGAGACGACAAACTGAAAATAATTGTTAACTGTAGCTGCTCTTTTCCAGCTCAAGCACATCAATAAATACACCTGAAACATCTCCAGGAGGCAGTTGCGGAGACCAGACAGACCATATAGAAGGGGAGGCGAACCAACTATAAAAATTTTGCACGCATGCAGACCATGGCTTAAAACCAGGCTTCACATATTGTCAGCACACTTTGACACCTCATAACAATAAGAAATTAGATAAAGGGAGGTAGAGCGAAAGAATGGATGATGGTGGATTACAAATAGGTTGAGCGGTGTGTGTAAGTCTTCGATAACTATGGTTAAAACACAAAGGTAACCAGGTAGAATTAAATAAACGAAAGCCAATAACCAATGCGGTGTACACTAAATGTAAGCAATAGAATAAAAATACATACGACATTATTTAGAGAAATGAATATATAAAAATTAAAATAGTGTAATGAGCATATGTATACAAATATATATATATACATATACATATATATATATATATATATATATATATATATATATATATATATATATATATATATATATATACTCATTACTATATTCTAACGTTTATATATTCATTTATCTAAATACTCTTGTATGTATTTTTTATTCTGCTACATACATTTAGTATACATTGCAGTTAGTTTAATGGCTTTCCTTTATTTAATTCTACCTGGTTACCTTTGTGTTTCAACCATGTGAATAGAAGACTTACACACACTGCTCGACCTATTTGTAATCCATCATCATCCATCCTTTCACTCTACCTTCACTTTATCTATTTTCTTTTTGTTATGAGGTGTCAAAGTTCTGTTGACTACATGTGAAGCCCTGCTTTAAGTCATGGTCTGCATGCGTGCAAAATTTTTATAGTTGCTTCACTTACCCTTTTGCCTTAAGAAATTCACGTCTAATGTTGAATTACTGAAATAACTCAGTAATAACTATAATATCGCTATATTCTTAATCTTTAGCTTCCTTCTCTCTAATAAGTACACGCACTCACAAACAATCAAACACATACACACGCATATATATATATATATATATATATATATATATATATATATATATATATATATATATATATATATATATATATATATATATATATATATATATATGTGTGTGTGTGTGTGTGTGTGTGTGTGTGTGTATATGGGAAGGTATGTGTGTGCGTGTGTGTGTGTGTGTGTGTGTGTGTGTGCGAGTTTGAGTGTGTGCGCGCGAGCGCGTGTTGTTGTGCTGGTGTGTTTGAAGTTTAGTTGGTCATTAAAATCATTGATCAAAATACTGCAGTTAGGCAAATGAATTAATAAAGCGATTAAGTCACTGACTTTAGATCAAGAGTCCTTCAAATAAATAATTGGCATAAAAATATAAAAGAGAGCAATACAGAAACGACAAAAAAAAAATTTAATCATACATGTAAATAACCAAGGTGAAATTACACCACCCAATTTTAAATGAATGATAGTCATGAAGAGACTTATAAATTATTGTAAAATCTAGACTCGTGCAAAAATAAAGAAAGTAAAAAGTTATATAAATGCGTCCTCCTAATAATTAACTGAGAAATTCCACAAACTCTAAGAAAAAAAATGACCTCAACTCTAAGAGAGTAAAAAATACAATGGAGAAAAGAAAGCACAGTTCTCCAACCAATGAACAGAGATATACAAATCCAGCGGAGAAAACAACCCAAGGCCAACACATAAAAGTTGCAGGTCAAAAGGAAAACCGGAAAGAGGAGGAAGAAGAGCTTTTACGAGACACAACACAAGAAGGTAAACACGGACGGCCCTTCATAAAGTTCTTTCCTTCTTGGTTTCCAGGAATTTTGTCTTTCTGTTTCTCGTGGGCACTCACGGCTCTGGTCTTTTGCCGTCTATAGCCTGTATGTTCCATATTTTTATTCTCTCTCGATCTAACATTTGTTTATGTTTTGACCTTGTCAGCTGATATAAATTTAATTGATATTTAGATCTACGGTCCATGTATTATTCCGTGCCATTTTGGTCGCATGAATCAACCTCTTTTTGTGCTTAACAACAGTCAGCTCGTAACTTTGTTTGACATTATTCCAGTGGTTCCCGTTGATTAGGAAAGAGGTTAGTTAGTCACTGGATTTTATCACATAGGCATTCTAATAGACTGTGAGAGCTAATCATTCATCATTTCTCTATTCTTAATAATTTAAAAATCATGTGTACCGATAACTTTTCATTTTTCTGCCAGTCATCTGAGAACGGAATTTATATCAACGGAATCAAGGCTAGTTATGCCTAATGCATCAGATGCGCTGGTAAAATCATTTCCAGCACAATGGCATTTTGCACGAAAGGAGATAACGATATTTTCTCTAAACGAAAAGGGACGACTTCAAGAGAAAAATAATTTCCCTTTTGTCGTTCATTGAGATGTAAATTACTATTCTTAGAAAGGAATGGATGAATAACTTATTCATACGGAAGTAAGCTGGACTTACCTTAAACAGGATTTTATGAGTATGGATCTGAAAAGAGACATAAAAGAAAATTCATTAAAATTGATCTGAATGGCAAAAGGTCGTATGGGCTGACTGTACAGGGAATTTAAGGAGCTATTCGCCTTTCCAGTCAATTTTAAAAATTTTTTGCAGTGTATTAAAAAAAAAGCCATACAAAAGCTCACAAAAAATCAGGCTGTTAGAGACACCATTAAATACCAACATGAATCATAATACACGTTGTTATTCAAATCAACATCATTTATGTATTCATAAATACACGGACAGAAAACCACTCCAAAACCCACTTCTTTTATTAAAAGAATTTAAAAGAAATTCTAGAAATCTCTTGAGTTTCGCCTCCGCTGTCACAGATTTATGAGCCAAGCTTAATCCCGGAAAGGGTCTTCCCATGGGACGAGGCTCTGCCCTTTCCTTAAAAAAAAAAAAAAAAAAATAGTCAGGTCACTCGAGCATCCTCATTCAATCAGAGTCAGTATATATGCCTCACAATCAGCTTATAATAGGATTTGTCGTCTGTCAAAGATATATTGAACTGGGAAATGAATTTTGGCATAAAACATTAATGTCCTTATCATACAACTGACCAACAAAATGATAAATTAAGAATGAATCATATCGCTGCAAGTATACATAAATAAACGTAAATACGATGGCAAACTAAAGATTAAGACATCACTCACTATAATGTACGTTTGTTATTACCAAAAACACAGGTATCAGAACTGATGAATTAATTACAAATTACCGGAAATCGCAGAATGTGTATTGATTAGATATGTAAAACTGTCAGGATAATACCCAATTATTAGCAAGTTTGTCGAGTGACCATTGTACATTTGGTGTTTTAAACGCAATTAGCAAGATTTAAGAAAATATGTTAACAGTTTCTGAACAACTAATCGAGCTTAAACTTAGATCAACAACCTGAACTTTTGGACTGCTTATACATAAAGTTTATCGGTGAAAATTGTGTTAAGGCACAATTTTCACAACTTTGCAGCCCAGCAAAATGTGCAATATGAACAAATCAAAAGCTTATATTCTGGATTACTCATCTACATCAGGAAAATGGGAGTTGGACTGAAATTCATCACCTTGAATCACTTATATAGATGAATTCAATTAATGAAATTCGTGTATGACGTATACGTCCCTCAACACTATTAAAAGTACAGATTTTCATTTTACTTGCGTGGGAAGTCTCCCAGAATTAAGCGGGTAAAAAAAAAAAAAAAAAAAAAGGGGACGCAAGAACACTTTCACAGATTTTGGGAGAAACCTCTTTGCAGGCACCGCAAAACAGGAATAGTGCTTCTTAATATAATTAAAAGTGTGTTTTCGCTTTAGCCTAATCTTTTCATGAGGCGGCCAGGAATTAGGAAGGATAGAAAAATGCAGGCTTGCCAGCACAAGAATATCAGGGCTACCAACACTGAACTTCTTTTACCCTTAACTTTGAAAGAGGATTAGATCTGCATATTGCAGACTCATCTTTCGCAGGAAAAAAGAATGAGTAAACATTAAAAAAGTGGAACCACATTTAAGAGACTTCGCATTCTGAACGGTATTGTTTAAAAGATCGAATATCTCACTGGCTGGTTTTTTAGTAGGCTGAGATGGAAATCCCTTTTTAATAAGAGTTCGAAAACACAGTTGAATAAAGAATCTCGTTCTCTCTCTCTCTCTCTCTCTCTCTCTCTCTCTCTCTCTCTTCCCATTATGGTAAACCTGTTTAATCTAACTCTCTAAAGATTATCTTTCCGTACTTTAATAAAAATTCTAATAAACTTTTAATCTAGTCTGGAAATCACTAAAGTTGAATTAATCGTCTTCCTATAAAGCACAGATTGCTCTACTCTTTATTTTCTCAAAATTGTGAACTATAAACAACAGAAGGTGAATGGATGCTTTAAAGTACCTTAGGTGCTCGCGCGTGCCCACGCCCAGACCACGCACATACACACATATACATATATACATGTATGTAAATACACATATATGTGCATATACATATATATATGTGTGTGTGTGTGTATGCTTTCAACTTTACAACTCCCGTTTCTAAGCAATCATACATCAAGTTCTATTGCACCGTAGCATCTGGCATTCGTTACCAATTATCTTTCCACGTACTGGCCAGACCCACCGTTCCTTATTGTATATTGATTTGGTAAATAACACATTTCCCCTAGTAAGGGATGGCTCCGGAGAAAAACATCCAATCAGCTATTGCCAAGTTCATCCTTTGGATTCGGGTTATTCAATCTTCAAGTTACGAGTTCCTTGGGGACCACGAAAAATTTTCTGATGGCTCACTTAACCTAAATTCGAAGTGCATCCAATATATGAAGCCACGTTCTGCCCTTATAACTCTTAGTAATCTTTACCGCCTTTCTCTCAAACAAAGAATAATTAACCCTAACATTTGATTTCTAGAGACGTTTTTCCTTATCTACACATACCTCGCATACCTTGGTCAGCCACCTGATGGCACCTACTTCTAAATTATTGTTGAAATCAACCCATATTTTATCTTCTAAAGTCAATAATACTTCAAAATACTCCCCTGTTACAGGTCTGACTACTATTCAGACAACATCTTTCCATTTTCGTTGTTTATTCTAAGATTCAATTGTTTATTAACATTTCTGACCACAGTCACGCTTCTCTAGTGAGACATTTTTCCGTATAAAGTTTTTCTGGATTAACTCCTAAGCTTCAGTAACACCCAAGCTTTCTTTTTCCATGCCATCCCCAACTTTCGTATCCAAAGCATCTTGGAGGCGAGCGCAGATCTGCTTTAGGGCTGAAACTTACTTTCTCCTTTAATTGCCAGTTCCATTGACATTCTTACATGAAACGTGGAAACACTTATTCTCATTAACCTTACTGGGTACGTGAGGCAGATTTCTGTGAAGCATGCTTGAAGCTTTATTATCAGGTGGTGGCTCTGCACTTGACGCTGATCTCTGAGCAGGAGAGGAAAGCTTCTGCTGTGGTGTATCTGGTAAAGCTGCTTGTTGCAATGGGTATAACCCTAAGCATCTTGGATGAGAATTTTGTTTCAGTGGTTATCACCCTAAGTATCTTGGATGAGAAGTTTGTTCCAATGGTTATAACCCTCAGCGTCTTGGATAAAAATTTTGTTTCAGTGTTTATAACCCTAAGTATCTTGGATGAGAATTTTGTTGCAATGGTTATAACCCCAAGCATCCTGGATAAAAATTTTTGTTTCAGTGGTTATAACCTAAGCATCTTGGATGAGAATTTTGTTGCATTGGTTATAACCCTAAGCGCCTTGGATAAATATTTTGTTTCAATGTTTATAACCCTAAGCATCTTGGATGAGAATTTTGTTGCAATGGTTATAACCCTAAGCGTCTTGGATGAGAATTTTGTTGCAATGGTTATAACCCTAAGCATCTTGGATGAGAATTTTGTTGCAATGGTTATAACCCTAAGGTATACTGGATGAGAATCAAAACCTACTTAAGGGATGAAGCTTAAGCTGTCATCCAGGGAGATAGACTGATGCAGATAATATCACCAATTGCTTTATATACCTAGTGAAATATATCTACTACCTCACTACTTCCGTTTACTTCGAGTCTAAAGTAAAAAGATGATTTGTCTGGTATTGCTTGTCTATTCTAACACAGGATGTTTTTTTCTTTTAGAATTACTGAGGCAAATACAGAATTTGGCATGGTTTTTAGTTTGTTGTAAAAGATAACTATTGAGATGGCTTTGTCTGTCTGTTCGCACTTTTTCTGTCCGCCTTCAGATCTTAAAAACTACTGAGGCTAGAGGGCTGCAAATTGGTATGTTGGTCATCCATCCGCCAATCATCAAACATACCAAATTACAGACCACTAGCCCCATTAGTTTTTATTTTATTTAAGGTTAAAGTTAGTCATAATCGTGTGTGTTTGGCAACGATATAGGGAAGGCCACCTACGGGCCGTTTTTAAAATTTCATGGGCCGCGGCTCATCAGCATTATACGGAGACCACCGAAAGATAGATCTATTTTCGGTGGTCTTCATTATACGCTGTACAGAAAACTCGATTGCGCCGAAGAAACTTCGGCTCAGTTTTTACTTGTTGTTTCTTACGAAAGATGGTCAACGGTCAAGCTGTGTGGTTTCACATATTTTCGTGCGTCTTTGGTTAGTTTGTTTGCTTATTCAGTTTTCGACTGCGTATATCTGAGTATCGTGCAGTTATAGTGATCAGATCAAGAGCTGTTCAGATGAAGACTCGCCCTTGTTAATGTATGTGCTCCACCACCTTCTCTCAGTTCCTCGTTGGAAGAGTCGGTAGAGTTCTCGACTACACTACTTGTAGCCCGAGTTCGAGCCTCCGGCCGGCCAATGAAGAATTAGAGGAATTTATTTCTGGTGATAGAAATTGTTTCTCCATAATATGGTTCGGATTCCACAATAAGCCGTAGGTCCCGTTGCTAGGTAACCAATTGGTTCTTAGCCACGTAAAATAAGTCTAATCCATCAATAGCCCAGCAGAGCTGTTAATCAGCTCACTGGTCTAGTTAAATTAAGATATACTTACTTTTTCATGGAAAGTAACGAAACTCAAGGAAAAAAGGAACTGAATTCCATGTTCAGCAACCGAGAATTCATTTGAAATCCATTGCAAATTTTCGCTGAACTTTATATATTTCCCAGCTGGTTACACGCAAATACTGCCAATCTCTATTACATCTATCACGGCTGTGTAAATAAAACGTTTTGCCCGAAGCTGAGGTCTGTTTTTGGAGTTGATAGCTCATGCAATATTGGAATACCTGAAACAGGCAATGAAAGGGAGCAAATGAATTTACATAAAACATCAAGTCTATAGATTTTGCGATTTGCTTACGCTTTACCAGAGCTTTAAGGCTGATGTTGATAGAATTCTCTCCGCCAATGCGAGAGCATTTTATCCTTTGAACATATTAATAAACAGGATGCCAGTATTTAAATTGTTTTTCTCGGAATTTCAATTTATCATTAATTCAAGGCTTTTAATCTCGACTTTTGGCACACGATAGGGAACGGGCAAACAAGGCTGAGACTTAGTTAAATATGAGATGCATACGATATCTCCAATTCTCTTAGCGTTTGTTTTTCACGATCAATCAGTCGCACAATGGCCCAGTCGTTAATTAATGCGATACGAATCACGGTAAAGGTAAATATAAGAGAAAGTCTGCGGAATGAATTTACTGAGTAGTCTGATTTCTATTTGGAGAATTTCTGTCATGAAGTTTGTGCTGTCAAAACCGTTACTTCTGAATGGATATGCTTTTTCTTCTTCCCTACAAGAGCAGTTTTGTTATGGAGTTCTGTCAATATTGCAATCGATTTGGCACTCCGCTGGCTCTTTTTAGACATTCTTCTTATGCAGGTATGATCCAAAGAAAGATAAACACGAATCAAAGAAAATTCTCTTTGTAAACTTGAAAGCATTTATACATACATATATATATATGTATATATATATATATATATATATATAGTATATATATATATATATATATATAAATATATATATATTTATATATATATATATATATATATATATATATATATATATATATATATATATATATATATATATATATATATATGGAACCAATCAATACATGAGCATGTGGCTCATTTGAGAGACCAGGTTTGATCCTGATCTTAATCACAAATTCTATTTCAGTGAAACACGTGCTCATGTGTTGATTAGTTCCATCACATTCACAATGAAGGGTAGCGCCAGTTGAATCACTGGTGGGTCGGGAAGTTGGGCAAAATTTGCTGGTATATTAGGCAGCAGCCTGCCAAGGAAAACCCTCAGGAACGTAAGTACTTAGGATCCAACATTATTTATGACCTATGTGGGTCAAATGGTAGCGCCGTGGCCGTTCATCTATGAGTTTGGGGTTCGATCCCAATGTGAGTCAGAAGTTTATATACTGTGTATATAAACTTCTTTTAATTTCCTCGTGGCTACATACTGTTCATACTTTATAACATCCTTCCAATTTTGAACAAGTTCTGTTAGGTTGCTCTGTGGCTGCTGTGTCGACGGCGTCTGGCATGTTTGTGGTCACCTGTCAATGTATTGACCAAAGCAAGATTTCTAACTAACGACTAGCAGTATATCGAATGTGGTATATACAATGCTCGTGTCCACGTATCGTGGGCTAGGTCAATGAGGCTTCAAGGGCCCATTGCATATTTTGATAAATATATAAACTTATATGTCTCCATGATTTTCAAGTTAAATAATGACCAAGACATTAACTAGTTGAATAAAATAAAGGAACCAATACAGAAGATGCCTTTAAACAAAGACTGTGGGCAAGAGTTGCCTGTCAGTTTCCACTTCGTGAACATCTCCAAATGTTACGCCATTAAGAGTGACAACAACTTCCAGCTGGGCCACTATAAATTTGGAGGAATAAGTTTCCTTTAACAGCTGCTTCGTTAGCAATAAAAAACTAGATTTTTAGCTATTATATTTAGTTTAGTGTCCTTTTAATTGCACGCTGAGTACTTGGAAGGAAAGAAATGGCTCGGCATAAAAGAAAGAACCTTTGCCTAACACTTCTAACTACTTTTCCAGGAGACTTTTTTTTTTTTTACTGCCTTCTCTCCTCTATATATCCTTTTTTGTTTCTCAGAATCTAACAAATATTGGGACAGACTACAGGGTTTCTTATTTTTCTTACCTTAACGATTTGGATATACTTATTTATATTAAATAATTTTAAATTGCTGATCCTCTTCATGTCATTTTTGTTTAAGGAAAACTTACTGTAAACAATAAGGAACATATTTTAGAATTATATAACAGTTCGTTTTCTTCATCATTTTTTAAATGCATGCTTAATTCGACAGTCAATATAAATCTCCCATGCTGAAAGTTGCAAAGTGTTTATGGATAGTTTTAATATGCGAATTTCGCGGTAGAAAATGACCATCGTATCCAACATTTACAAAATGAAATCTTCCATCTGCTTTCCGTCTTTTTAGTTTATTACTACCATCATGAATTCTTGAATTTTACTTGATTAAAATGTAATTCTATTATCTACTTCTTTCAAAAATTTACTTCTCTCCTAAGTTTTCATTAAATTCAAATTATCTGAAATTGTTCAGTCTTTGGTTTCGGGTGATCAGTTACCCAACCTTTACTTCTCAAGATCACATGACACATTTCTTCTCTACAGGTACTATTTTGGTCGCTGTTATAATGGGTCCTCGTACCATTGTTTTCCCAGGCCAACACTTTCCACTTTTACTCCTTGTATATTCCTTATTCAGAGATTATTCTGTCGCCATTTTCGGGATCAGGTCCACTCCCTTTCTCACACTCATTTTTCTTGCTTTCTTCGGACCTGGGGAGCAAAAGGACTTTAGGCTGATTATCTGAGTGGCCATTACCTTGAATGAAACGTCTTGAATTCCTTGAATGAAACGTCTTGAATTGCACTGAAAAATAGAAGCCTCCGACCAGAACAAATTCCATGAAAAGTATGGTCATTCGACCGAAAATGTATCATAATAAACTTTTACAACAGACAGATATATGTACATTTTGACCTCCATGCATATTTCATATACCTGTGCATGTCGCTTCGTGTGTTACATTCACAATGCTGTATATGAGCGTACTTTACCAACCTTTGTAGTAACACAGTATAAGCATTTCCTGTCAAGAGGCTTTCTCTTACAGCAAAAGATTATTTTCATACTCAGTCCAAGCATCCTCCAGCGTCCCTTATCTCAGGGGGAAAGAGCCAAATCTCCTTCCAAGAGCTTTTAGAAAGCATAGTCTTGCTTCTCGACGATATCTCCCTGGTGCGGAATTGGCTTTTTAAGACGGTCTGGGAAATCTGTCCTTACTGTTAAATAATCTGTTATTGTTTCCTATCGCTTTTAAATCCTTCTTCCTTTCTCTTGAACATAAAGTTTTATATACACGCTTATATTTCATTTTTTTAATATAAAATACAAATTATATGAAGAGGAGTAGTGTATTAATGCGTTACGAAAGGAAGGGAAAACAAAGAATTTAA
>NC_089743.1:74079970-74112470 GCF_040412425.1 Macrobrachium rosenbergii
GGTTGTAAACGTATTTATTTGTGCGTAAAATAGGCAATATTAAATTACAGTGTATGCTTTAGACCTTAGACTAGAGTGTAGAAATATCATTTCTCTTAATTTTGTGTATAAAGCTGTATAAGTAATATATCATATCAAATGAGGAACCAGATAATACAGAGATCCTTTGTAATATGTAACCTTTTACCCGTCTAATGTGTAATGTGTGTGACGCGCCAATTTTACCTGCAATGTTTAGTACGTAGATGTACGGAAAGCTGATGTTTTGACAGTGGCGTCAAAGACGTATACTGTATATACGATTCCCTTTTTCTCGTTTCCCATTCAAGAACAGTCCACTCAAGTATGTGTTATCTGGGCCTCAGATCTTAAAAACTTCTGAGGCTAGAGGGCTGCAAATTGTTATGTTGATCATCCACCCTCCAATCATCAAGCATACCAAATTGTAGCCATCTGGCCTTATTTCACAAAGAGTCTTTTATTTTCTGTAATATTATTTCTCGTTTAATTTCTTTTTGGGTTCCGGAGTCTTTTGCGCAAAAATAAACAAAATATACAAAATAACCAAAAGGGAGACAAAAGAATATTTGTGGTATCACGAGACAGTTGATGCTATACCCACCGAATGGCAAGGTTTCGTGGTATGTTTTGTATAACAGGATGCCTAAATATGAAAATAAAATACACAAAAACACATATATATATATATATATATATATATATATATATATATATATATATATATATATATATATATATATATATACATTCAGGCGGAAGCATACATCAACAAACAGGAGTCCAAAGAAGACGACAGTCAACAAAACAGTTACATATTTATTGTTAGAAACGTTTCGTGTTACTTAAACACATCATCGGTCTGTAAAATTAAAAATACATATTAATTCACTTAATTAAAAATAAAAGCTAAATCAAAAACAGTAATTACATTCTTTAAAATTTCAAGAATTTATAAAAGGCAAAAAGAGCAAAGAATTTTTTAAGCCAATCTGATCACAAGAAAGGAAAAGACGAAGTGAGACCACAAGCTCACGCATGCCCAGAGAATATTTAGGCCAAGTGCAAGGGAGAAGAAGACACGCTGGAGTTTAGAAGAGGTGCATGACCTTTAATAAACAAAGACTCAATAAGTGTGTAACTGTTTTGTTGACTGCCGTCTTCTTTGGAAACCTGCATGTTGATATATATATATACGAGTATATATATATATATATATATATATATATATATATATATATATATATATATATATATATATATATATATATATATATATATATATATATATATATATATATATATATATATATTTAAAATTAACAGATCATTCAGTTTAAAGCTTTGTTAACTGTAATAGGAAGTACATTAGGTATAAACTTATATATACATACATACTTACATATATGTATATATATACATATATATACAACATATATATATATATATATATATATATATATATATATATATATATATATATATATATATATAAGAATGACTGTGTGCGTGTTTATATGTATCCAATTCTTCCCAAATGTAATTCTTGTTACAGATACTAAAAGGTTTAAACAAAATTACCTTTATTTGATAATTGTCTGTTTCTGCAAAGGTTTCTTTGCTCACTGGATAATGACCCAAATTAATACTGATGCAATGGATTTCCATAAAAAATTATTTTCCCAAGGTAAAATCATTCGGTTTTCTCTCTCTCTCTCTCTCTCTCTCTCTCTCTCTCTCTCTCTCTCTCTCTCTCTCTCTCTCTCTCTCTCTCTCTTGTGAAAGAAGGTTGTCTTACGTTTCCATTTGTTACTATTAACTTTTATTTCCTGGCAAAAAGGTATTTCAGTTCAGTCCCTTCTGATGGTGCGGTCATATGGAAGGAATGGGTATTGGTAGCTTAAATGAGGGTGTATGTTATCAAAGATAAACTGTTCAGGTCCACTGAATTTGTTTGCAATAGAAGCGAAACAAAGACGGTTAATATCTTCTTTACCGATGGGAAGGACATTAGAAAGAGGAGCAAAGGTCTGTGACAAGATGAAGCGGTAAATGCATTGAGGAATGGTTGATGTTTGTAGATATTACAGCACTGATTGATGAGAGTAAAGAGAAACTTCAGAAATAAGTGAAAAAGCAATGAAAGTTTTATTTGCTAGAGAAGAATTTTGGGAATAAATGTGACAATGTGTGAGGTTATAAAGGTAAATTATATTGAACCTAGAAAGATAGAACGATGAATATTAGCAATGATGGTGGAAGAATTAATGTAATTGGTTTATGTAAGTATTTTGAAGCTAAAATAATGGGTTATAGTAGCAAGAGAGAAGAGTAATAGAATTAGAAGAAAAAAATGTATCAGTGATTACAAAATATAGCGCTGGAAACAGATATGCAATGTCAAAGAAAACCAACGTTGGAATGTGTGAAGAAATTGTTGAGCCAATTCTCCTTTATGAAAGTGGAGTGTTGCTTAAATGGGACTGAAATGAAAAAAGCTCTAGCTGTTGTGATGAATTGTTTTCATAATGTAGGTGACAAAAAAAAAAAAACTGAAATGGTCATAAATATGGAACTACTAAACGTGGTAAAGAGAGGATAACGTATTTTGAGACGGTTTGGTCAAATAGAGGAAATGGAGAAAGACAGGTATATGGCTAAAAGTGTATTATACAGAGGTGTCAGGAGAAAGGAAGAGAGGATGAACTGGAAAGGAAGGGCCTTGACATACAGGAAGAGCGAAGTGAATGTGTGTGTAGGGAGTTTGCCTTGCTGTTGCTGAGGTTTCCGTGTGGCGGTATAAAACGGTTAGTATTGAGGAAGTTTTCGGCACAGGCTTTCATCTACGACCGAGCACTTAAAACATGAAATGGGGTAGGGGATTTTCTTCTGCTTTTCTCTGGAGCCACCCATTGATAGGGAAATGTTAATAATTACTAGCGATTAGCAAATAATACATCAAAATTGAAATACCTTTTAGCTGGAAAATAAAAGTTAAACCTTTCATTAGCAATGAAATATTTCTTACCAGAGAGAGAGAGAGAAGAGAGAGGATAGAAGACACGTTGATGTCTCTGGATGCGTATCTGCTGCATCAGCATCTAGAGGTCAAAAGGGCACATTGGATAAGACGACAGACGAAAAGCGATTCAATAGCCTGAGAAAAATCCTATATTTTTTTTTTTAAAAAGATATAAGAATTATCTTTCTAAAAACCTGGATCCTTTACAAACGGTATCGCATCAAAAGATCATAAAAGGAGTTTAACTTTTTTCTTAGATTTTCCAACGCTGTCAAGTCCTCCTATTTTATTCTTATGCAAAGGAATTTGCACATGAGACAATGATCGAACAGCCTTGAAAAAAGTAATCATTTTTCAAAATCTTGTGATTCATATAACTTATTTCAAACAAAAAATTATAACATTATTGCATTTACAAAAGATTTACGGTAACAGTAAAATCCTCTTGAATTGTTCCTGTTTTTTAAGCAGCACCCAAATAATTAATGTGATTAAAATGCTCTGGAAAAAATAAACACTTCATTATTTATCTACTCGAAAAATCTAAATGCCTTTTTGCATCACCGAAATAATTACTCCGTCAGTGATTCATATTAGATTTTATGACTATGGAAGAGAATTGCTATTCACTCTGGAGAAAAGGTGAATCTTTGTATATGAACTCAATTTAGTTTCTGTAAAACATTGTTTCCCGCTTTGACCACGCCGTGCCTCGTATTTTCTGTCACCCTCAGATATTACAAAACTGACTGAGGCTGAGGGCTAAAATTGGTATGTTGATCATCGACCCTCCAATCATCAAACTACACAATTGCAGCCCCTCTAGCCTCAGTAGTTTTATTTTTATAAAAAGTAAAAATTAACATCATTAGTTGATCTGACAACGCTGTAACAGGCACCAGCCTGGCGCGAAAGCTTCATGGGCCGCGGCTCGTGTAACATTATACGCTGTACAGATAACTCGATTGCACAGAAGAAACTTCGGCGAATTTTTTACTTTTTTTGTATAGCCTCAGGACCTAAATATCTCTTCCTCAGCATCAAACTGCAATCTATCTCCCGCGGCAACATTCAGACGAACCGACTGAGAGCATCAGTCGTTGGCAGAATTTTGTTTGGGGATAAACATTCATGAATGATGGATTCTTTTACAGACCACTGATATTCAAATTAGAAATCGCAGAGAGAAGATAAGTCAATAACAGAACCTTTGTGCATCCAAGATGTGTTTTCGAGGGTTGGCTTCACCTTGTTTACACTCCGATATAACCAGTGAGTGTGTTTTCGATGAACTATAGGTAATAAGATGTGTAATTATTCATGAACGCAAAGACAAAGACACAAACGTACGCGAATGCAGTTTATGCACAGAAAAACACACTTATACACACAACACACACTCATGTGTATATATATACATATATATGTGTGTGTGTGTGTATGCGTGTTGTGTGTGTTTTGTTAACTTAAACTATATGGTATTCGAAATAAACGTTTATAGTATTATATAATATATAATATATATATTTATATATCTTATATATTATATATATATATATATATATATATATATATATATATATATATATATATATATATGTATGTATGTATTTATATATACATATATATATATATATATATATATATATATATATATATATATATATATATAATATATACATACATATAATAATACACAAAACATCGTTTAATATCGAATTCACTATTACCTTGGAAATAACTTACACTCAAGCGGAATTATCATCGTTAAGTGCTTCTTCACCGGCCAGGATTCGTACCATGACCGGGTTCAGAAACACCGATACCCAGTGACTTTGATCTTCCGGCCATTAAGAAAAATGTAAGTTGATATCGATTCTACTGTACTTAAAATCTGTATTAATCCATCTCCACAATGATGCGCATAGACTACAACTAAAACCTACACTAGAACCTTGCTGCATTCAAAGTTCTTCACCAGACCTTTTGTCATTAAAACGCCAGTGAATAAGGTCACCTGTCAGCTCACATCAAACATGAAAACGAAACAGTTCTCCAAAATCAGCTTATTAGACAGATTTATGATAACTTCGGGCTTAAAGGCTTACGCTCCTAGGTGTCCTTTGCTTGCTCGACAAGCAAGGCTTTGGCATTTGTTCAGAAGACAGTATTAGAGGTACTTCCTTTTTAAAATGTGAGGTTCCGGCCAACCCAAAGAAGCGGCACCCTTTTATTCACAAAGATAAATTCTTTGGGACTGTGGAGACAAACTAGGTCTTACTTCCGAAGGCGAAATTTCTTAGACTTTTTTTTAAAAAACAGATCGTGTTTTATTTCTCAGAGAGAGAGAGAGAGAGAGAGAGAGAGAGAGAGAGAGAGAGAGAGAGAGAGAGAGAGAGAGAGAGAGAGAGATACCAGCCTAGTACTGCCGTAGGTGGAAAGCTTCCTTTACAAAACCATGTTTGGACTCAAAGGAAAACCCTTAGAAAAAAGTTAAGTTTCTGTACGAACAATAATCTTTGGTCTTTATATAGGCATTACTATTTATTCTCTTAATGGAACTAAGAGAAACCATCCATAAAGAGGAACTTGACCTCCTTCCTGGAGTCATACTTTGGCCTTTGAAAAAGTTTCAGCTGAACATCCTTTGATTTCAAGCTCGTTAATGCTGTCCATCTCATGCGTAACCAATACGAATTACTCGGTCATTTCATTTTCTCCCGTCGCATTTAAGCTGATTAAACTGGTCAGTTTTCACAGAAGCATTTTCCTTCCCTGGCAGTTTTGAAGGTGAACTGATATAATTTCCTTGTGGTCAGTATTTTTCTAGTTTCATTCATGTATACATATATATATATATATATATATATATATATATATATATATATGTATATATATATATATATATATATATATATATATATATATATATATATGTATATATATATATATATATATATATATATATATATATATATATATATATATATATATATATTTATTTATATATATATATATATATATATATATATATATATATATATATATATATATATATATATATATATATATATATATATATATATATATATATATATATATTATATATATATATATATATATATAAATGAAAAAATATATACTTAAATTACGGGAATGTACTGTAGCAACATTAAAATAGGTCACAGTCCTACGAAAGCCATCGAGAAATAAACAATAATGCTGATGCTGAAGCTAATTTGTTTAGAATACTTATTTTAGCTCATTTTCTCTATCTTTAATTGCTCAGGATTGATGGGGAGTGGACTTGTCAATTACAGTCAACCAGTTAACAAATGAAAACAAACTTATCATTCTGTCTCCTTTACCCTGGGCTCTCTCTAATGATCCTGTCAGACATAATGAACTTTGCAGACTGTCTTATTTCAAGGATAATTAGGCTTTACTCCAAATGCCTTTTAGCTAAATTGGAAGTAAATGGTGAAATGCTTTCATTACGCGACTTTGAACTTTTAATCCAAAAATTCTTGACTAGAAGGCATTAAGAGATAATTACTAGAACGACAAAGAATAAAGAATTCATTCCGCATTTCTCTCGATTCATCTTTAAGCATTTTGTCTCTCCCTTGTTACGTTTATTTATCTGTTTTGTCTCTCCCTTGCTACGTTTATTTATCTAAGTTATTTATGATGCCAGCTCGGGCTCTTTCTCACGCTAATAGCCTGCAAAACCACGAAATCATAAGTAGGCCTACATGAATTTACAACCTATCAGAAATGCAGGCTGCTTTGATTAAGATTTAATTTATTTATGCCTGTCAATGGACATGTTAGTTCGAAAACTGATCAATTTCTAATATTAGTGCTTGTATGAAATTTCATAAATATTGGGCCGATTCTTTAAACGTTATAAGTATCCCATAAAAATTATTCTTCCCTCAAGTTTACAAGATCCCACACACTTTTCCCTCCCTCTGCTCCATCCAAGCTGCTACCAGTCTACAAAAAAATACTAACGGCGTGACATCTGGAACAACTAGAGACTACCCTGTGACAGCTATCCATTAATTATTACTCATAAAAAGAAAGCCTTTCATGTCGGCAAAGACAGACTAGGGAGCTGAGCTCCTTCCTCTCGTCCTTTCGCTAATGAGTTCATGGTAATTGTCGAGGGTTGGTCTCAAAGATCCACATATACATGTTAATAACGTTGTCAAGATGAATACTCAAAATGTGATGAGCACTTGCAGCCGTCAGAAGCATCTCTGCCCTTACGTTTACGAAAGAAGGAAATACCGATGACAGCCTTCTATTCTAAGAAATCCTAAGTTCCTCGTCGAGTCGGTAGAGTTCTCGGCTAGCATTCTGCAAGGCCCGAGTTCATGTCTCCGACCGGCCAATGAAGAATTAGAGAAATTTATTTCTGGTGATAGAAATTCATTTCTCGGTATAATGTGGTTTGGATTGCACAATAAGCTGTAGGCCCCGTTGCTAGGTAACCAATTGGTTCTTAGCCACGTAAAATAAATCTAATCCTTCGGGCCAGCCCTAGGAGAGCTGTTAATCAGCTCAGTGGTCTCGTTAAACTAAGGTATACTTAACTTAAGGCAGAGGTGACATCATATTCAGCAATTTGACGGAATGACAAGGAAAGACATGATGCTTCGCTGTTCATTAGAGTGGAGTTCTGGCTTCAATTATCTGTCGAGGCTTTGATATTTGCTTCATGGCGAAGCACAGTATTGCAAACAAAAATCTCAATGATGCTTCCTCTGAGACATAAACTGAAACAGCAAAATGAAAATTTACCCTGAGCCTTCGTTCAGTAATTTCCAAATGAAACGTCGAGCTGACCAAGCAAAGTCCCTACTGTGAATCAATAACATGCTGAGACTCACTACCAGAAAAACAAAAACGAAAGTGATGGAGATCACTCGTGAAAACAATTCTGAATATTCTCAGCTTTTCTGCGTAGATCAGTACATTCAAATAATGGGATTTCCACTGCAGAATTATTATAAAGGTATTAAACGATAAAAATTTTTTATATATACATAGTAGCTCTAATATAACGACAGAAAATAATACTGTCATCACTGCCACGAGGATACCGAGAGAGGAGTGACCAAATCATTGTCATAAATTTCAGCTTATTTTTTTCTTTTGTGCTTTTTCAGTTAATTAGGGAAAGTTTGTAAACAACTAATTAATCCGAACCTCCTGCAGAGCTAAGAATAATATTGAACTCTTCCATATTAACTAATGACCTTCAGGGAGAGTTTTAAAGAATTAACATTATAAGCATTAGCAAATTAATTATCACACTTCACTGAAAATTTTTATCTATTAAAAAAACTGCCTCTCTTTGAAATTACCCATAACTAACTGGTTTAAATAAAAATCCTTTTTAAAAATGTTCCATAAACATGTTTAAATTGTACTAAAAAAATCTTTGCTATATAAAACGACACATAAAAGTATCATTTAGCTGATCTAGATCAAATTTAGCGAATTTGATCTAGATCAAATTTAGTGATTTATAACAAAAAAAATATTGACAAGAAGCATACTGAGCTCTAAACATTGTCTCGGCAAGGAAAATTTAATAGAAAATGCAAAAAAAACTGACAAATTCTAAACATAGGGTTCTTTTTTATATTTAAACTCACTCACATACATGCACACACACACACACACTTATACATATACATACATACATACATACATACATATATATATATATATAGAAATCATCAACACACAATCACGTGTATATAGACGTGAGTCAGAAAATTATATATATATATATATATATATATATATATATATATATATATATATATATATATATATATATATATATATATATATATATATATATATATATATATATATATATATATATATATATATATATATATATATATATATATATATAGAACTTCAAACCCCAAGCTGTCTTATAGAATAAATGTAGTATTTTCATGCTGATAACTAACTGGGGAGGGCATGAAACTCAGCTAGGTAATTCTCTCATGCTCCCTTTTGGTACATCTTTATCTTATAAGACCAGGTGACTGCTTGAAATACCTCTCTTAGATAGGCGAATGGAGACAGAAAGCCACGAAACCCACCAGAAAGGTTTAGGTCCCCATAGAAAATAGCCGAACATGGGTTGCCAGAGGGTGCTTAAGATTTGGAAGGTCTTGGCTGAAAACGGAGATTGTGACATGTGACCGAGTCATGTCTTGACCCCCCAAGGCCAGACATTGGCAGTCAGCCACTCAGAGGGCAGGAAATAATCCTCCGAGGGTATAAAAACACGGGGTGCAGCTGGCCTCGCTCTCAGAACCCTATCGGAAGCAGACCAACACACAAGTCTCCTTGCTAGCTCCTTATTGAGCTGACCCCATCTTTCGGGCCCCCAGTCACATTACCTGTGCATTCCCATTAAACTCATCCCTCCAAATGGAAGAAATTGAAGAAATTATGAAGTCCTAGTAGGGTTTGAACCCTCATCTGGAGTTCTGATACTCCGAATGCAGGTTTGAATCCTGCTATGGACGTCATAATTTCTTCATATTCTTTCATTTGGATTCCAGGCTTTGTAGTGACAAGTGTATCCAAAAAGTATGAAGAAATCAAGAAGCTAAGAGGGCATTGTGATTATTACAATTGCATTTTCATGAATGCCCGCAAATAACTAAAAGAATTTCCTCTTGTCTTTACATTTTCCAGTTCATATGATCTGGTTTACAAAATCTAAAAGACTTCGTGACTCTGATCAATACACAAATGCTCCAAGTCTTAGCAAAAGTTGAATGTAATAAAAAGTTAAGTTTTATTTGTTTGCCCTTTGATGTGCTGCGATTGAGTTGTTTATCCCATTTCTTCTTCTTCTTTACTTTGGGTATTTAATCATTTCAGAAACCGAATTAAAAATGAATTGAGATTATCATTCAATTTTCATAACTTTTTACAAAGTCCAGTAAAGAAAACCAGATATTTATAAATTCTTTTTAGTTGTAATTAAACTATAGATTTCGTCACTACGTTTTTTCTATATACACTGCAACTTAATAGAGAGAGATATAGAACAATTCTTATATAGAACAGCTCACCTTGAAGCTAGAGGTAAATGAAATACGAAATCTTCAATGAATATTGAAGGAATTGAGAAATTTTCAAATGTACGACGAAGGAATTTGGTATTGTTAGATGATAAGTTTTAATATCTTTTATTGCCCCCAAAAAAAAAAAAAATTCATCAAATTCATCACTTCCAAAATTACCTGGATTTTCATGCCCCCAATCGTCCCTTTCAGTTCCTCGAGAAAAATCATTTATTTTCCTGCAGCGATATTCGAGCAGTAATGTGGAAGTCTCCTCTCTACTCTCAAGTTATTATATATATATATATATATATATATATATATATATATATATATATATATATATATATATATATATATATATATATATATATATATATATATATATATATATATATATATATATATATATATATATGTGTGTGTGTGTGTGTGTGTGTGTGTGTGTGTGTGTGTATATATCACTATTAATCGATCACTGTTTCACTAAATTATTATGCATGCCTTTAGTAGTATCAGTGATGATGACGTTGTGTGCCATAGCATCATAATTAAATATTTTCATACTGCAAAATAAAACATCAATCTTCAAACTGGCCATAAGACCATCTTTAATGAAGAAGAAATGGGATAAGTCACGAATAGTTGTAAATTTTTAAGTTCTATCATGACGTTGCAAATGTAAGCTGTCATGGGGTCGCTTTTATTAACACAAAAAGTGTGTTAGCAGACTAGAATAGTTTTTCTTAAAATTTGGTACACTGGACACAAACCATTCATATTCGGATCTAAAGAAAAGCGCATGATTTTTTCTTATCGATCTCTGATTTGAAGCGCATTAATAAAACAAATGACACACATCTTGATATAGATATGCCTCAAAGATGACGTTAGGAAAAAACTAAGTTACATAAGTAGCATTAAGTAAGCAATATTAGAAAGTTTATATTTTTTACATCTGTACACGGACAGGTATTTACGACTTCACCTGTGCTTGCCGTTGGCAGCTTTTTTTTTTTTTTTTTTTTTAATTAATGCATACCTTGGTTGGCAAAGAATCTGACGCACACGCTCTCCCTAATATACCGTTTTATACGTCATGCACACCTTGCAATCGGCAAAATAACTTGCTAAAGTGAAAAGAGTTATTAGCTTGATATTGGATTTATGTAAATGAAGTAGACTACAATTTTTCCTTTGTTTACAGTGTGTTTATGGCCTTTCCATACAAACGCTCATACACACATATGTAACAATAATTCACTTTAGCCGACTGAAATCATGTACAGATCCAGAGAGAGAGAGAGAGAGAGAGAGAGAGAGAGAGACATAAGACAAAGTTTCCTATAACAACCTCCTGAAGACAGGCAATTACTGGAAAGTGCCATTATATTGCCATTTAAAGATCATCTTATTTGCAGCACATTTCCGGTACCTACTTTGGTGTTTTTCCCCAAGGTTTTTTGGAATACTTTAAAGAGGACGTCAACATTTCAGCATCTTGCTTAAGATTATTATATTGTTGCATTGTTTGAACTAAAGCCGTTTCTAAAAAAAAAAAAAAATTAATCATAATACCATCGTACCTCTACACACTGATCTTTCTTGATTTAAATTCCTATCTACTGGTGCTGTATCAGAATTATATAACAATTTTGATGCGGAAATGGTAAAATGATTAATACATAAAAAGGATGGAGGAAGTGAAAACAACAAACAAGCAAACATGATTGATATGAAAATGTAATTTCCGGATTTTACAAAGTTTCCTCCAAAAATTGGTCCAGAATCAGCCTCCCATTTATGATGGGAACTTCGCCGTTGCTTATTGGCTCCGAATTCATACAGTGGAAAATTGCCTTGGGAGGGTGGTTTCTAATGAGCTGTCCCTTGTTCCTTGTTCTTCTTCTTCTTCTTCTTCTTCCCCTCTCTTTCCGATTGTCTTAAAACACACACACAAACACGCGCACACGCACTCACACACACATACACGCACATACACACATAATCACATACGGTAATTCACAGAACTCAGTGTTGCAAAAATGTCCGTTTTACAGCACAGAACTTTACAAATTCACTTGTCTTTCTTTTCCCCTACGCATATGATCAGATAGTATTTTCAAATTTCATGGTCCACAACACATACAGTAGGCTATATTTTAAATTAATTTCTTATAATTCCGTCCATTTACAAATGAAATGCATTTCAGTGCACCTAAAGACCTCATTTCACATCCACATAAACATTTTATCCATTTCTACGGCCTATATCGTCGTCAAAGTATTATTTAACTTTCTTTCAGTCTAATTACAATCGCATTTCTACATATTTCACAAACAAACAGTCATCTATATCCATCTATCTATATTAAATTTCACGTTGTTCACCCTTCCTGTGTATGTAGGTATGTATGTATGTATGTATGTATGTATGTATGTTATACAACCGTCCCTAATTGTATTAGTCTATTTTAGTATACCCCCTCTCGCTCTCTCCCTACGCCTATTAAACAAAAGAACTCTTACGACCACCACTCCGTGAATCAATCACCTTAATGTATACTTTATTATCTGTCTCCCCCGCCCCCCTCCTCTCTCTCTCTCTCTCTCTCTCTCTCTCTCTCTCTCTCTCTCTCTCTCTCTCTCTCTCTCTAAGTCACAATTTAGTAGAATTTGTTTTACTTATATGTTACGGGATTATAACTGTGATAGAGAAAGATTTTAACTGTTTTTGCGTGCGTGCGTGCGTGCGTATGTATGTGTGTGCGTGTACAAATGTTTAAGCCCATCATTCGTTTTACCTTCTTGTTACTAGCATAATCATGATACTTCCCAGGTTTATCAACAGCCTTTACGACGTTAATCATACTATGGTCAATGTTTTTTGTGTCGACAATCTTTCTTCCTAGAAACGAATCTTTAATTGTTTATGGCTTCTAGCACCCACACGAGCATACGATATTAAAAAAAAAACTAAAATCAAAGCTGTAAAGCAGCTGTTGGAAATGTTTGGTATAATTTATACCTTTCTGGCTGCATTATACAATATGTTTTTCAAGTGCAGTGAAAAAGCTGGGGGAGCAAGCTTGGAACCATAGGTAACACCAGGGATTCTCAGAAGCTCAGAATGATAAAGTACAAAAGATACCTCTGCTCATCGAATCATGGATTTAGAAGGTAAAAAGAGATCGCAGAGTTTTTACTTGCTTTATGGTTAAAATTATACTGACTGCACCACGTACCTAGCCCACTCCATTCCTAGATTACGTAATGTGCTCCCTACCTTCCTCTGCATACGATGCATTTTATGAACAACTAACTAATCTGGATGGAATAATGGAAACTTCTGCTTAAAGAAAGCCACCAATTACTTTGCAAGAGACCTATATTGTTCACCTATGAAAAGACGAGATATTTCTACAAAAAACTGGGCCTATCCGTTAAATAAACAAATTCAGAGAAAATAAGAATCAGACTTTTTTATCAGATCAGGCCTAAATCATTCAAAATTGATCAAAAATAACCCTGCAATCTTAAGATAAATAAATAAATGAGATATTTTATTAAGCAACATCATTCAAGCATCCATATTCCAATAGATATGAGGGTCATTTGCAACCACAGTGCCAAAGGGCCAAGGTCTCTTAATGCCAAAATCTCCCCTGGGTTGGACTTGTGGACCAAATATTAGCTACCACTAAAAAGATAATTTTTGTTAATGATAATGCCCAACCCTTCCTAGTTTAATGTCCTAAAATAATAATTCTAATCTGTCTCAATAGAGGGCTTAGATAAGCACTCACATTAAACTTGATACAAAATCAGAAGTCAATTTAGTGCTGTCTGCATTTGCTGTATTCAAATCAGCCAAAGATGTTTTCATTTGCATACCATTGAAAATTTCATTCTGTCTAGTAAATGACAATTTTCTATGTCGTAAGACTAAAATTGATTGAATGAAAAGGATTGTCTATGCACTTCCATATAATTCACAAGGGGAGAAATCTTAATAAATACATCGCTTGCTGCTTGTTATTCATAAAAGGTCACCAGAGAATATTTGAATAATGGTGCAATGGAGGATAGACGACAGTTCTTGCATAATTAGCGCAGAAGTCTTAACAGATTTCATAACCGATTACAAATTCTACCACCTCCACCCTTGAGACAACTTCGGCTCTCTCTCTCTCTCTCTCTCTCTCTCTCTCTCTCTCTCTCTCTCTCTCTGTCTGTGTGTGTGTGTGTGTGTGTGTGTGTGTTGTGAATGACCAATATAAAAATAGCAATTGGTTACAGATGGTTTCAAATGCATATTTCGCCTTCTCCCTATAGGTTGATTCAGGTATTTCAACGACTCATCATGTTATGAAAAGCTCTCTCTCTCACTCTCTCTCTCTCTCTCTCTCTCTATAACAAAGTGAAATCCTACCCTTTCACATTTTAGGGAGCAAACAACATTAACAAGAACTACAACATTCTGTTTACAGTAATATCCAATTTTCTAAGATGACATAGATGTAAGTGGAACACCAGGCAATATGGGCTTTGGCTCACCAAAATTCTCTTAAAGAAAACCTAACGAAATAAGTACAATGCTTTGTAAGCATTGGAAGACTTATTATTAAACAGACTGGAAGCAGCAATAAAATCAATTTGACCAACTCTAGACTTATTCCCTTGCCGATGGTGTGATGGATGGAGCTAATGAGATCTGAAACGGCAAAACAAATATCAGGTTGTTCCCCTGTGAGCAAAGTTAGTGCAAGTAAGTGTTTAGGTTTAAAGTACTTTCACACTGGACTCAACAGGCTCATTTTGGAAAACCTCTTGTAGGAAACTTTCACCTATAAAGTTTAATATTTCTATGAAATTGGGAAAACCTGCCGGGGTATCCCCTAGTCAAGTCATTTTGTTTGAGCGGGAGCTATCTAATGTCTCGTAAACAGAAAGCAAATTTTGTGTCGTGATCTCCGAGATATAAAAGGGGAAGTCAACCCTAGACTGTTTAGCCCTAAAGGCCACAAGAAGTAATTATTCTTCGTCTTCTCTCAACTTCCACATCATACGAAGACGTGAGAGGAATAGTACGTCAGAAGCTCATTTCTTGTGTACAAAATTGTTTAGGAATAGTACCGTTAGAAGCTCATTTCTTGTGTACAAGATTGTTTACGAATAGTACCATTTGAAGCTCATTTCTTGTGTACAAGATTGTTTAGGAATAGTACAGTTAGAAGCTCATTTCTTGTGTACAAGATTGTTTACGAATAGTACCATTTGAAGCTCATTTCTTGTGTACAAAATTGTTTAGGAATAGTACGGTTAGAAGCTCATTTCTTGTGTACAAGATTGTTTACAAATGACTCGACAGATCTTATGAATGCGGGAGATCTGTTTAGAGAGTGTTTAGCCCTAAAGGCCACAATAAGAAAGTCTTTTCTCAACTTGCACATCACACGAAGACGTGAGAGGAATGGTACGTCAGAAGCTCATTTCTTGTGTACAAGATTGTTTAGGAATAGCACCGTCAGAAGCTCATTTCTTGTGTACAAGATTGCTTACAAATGTCTCGGCAGATCTTATGAATACGGAAGATCTGTTTATTCTAGTAACTTCTCTCAAATGTTTATAGATGAGCATTTGTACTAAAGTCCTCCTCATGAAATTATTTTTCCTCAAAAATTAACAGTCTCTCTTTCCTTTAGTCTGTCTCTCTTTCGTCCCTTTATATGTTCGACTTGTTCCTTTCTCGTCCCATTTTCTCAGCATCTTACAATGGAAATTTTCTTTGTGACTGTAATAAACTGAGAAAACTGTATTTAGTAGGTTTCAAGAAGAATTATTTACATGAAGAGAATATACACACTGTATTTGACAGGCTTCAAGAAGAATTATTTACACGAAGAGAATATATACACTGTATTTGACAGGCTTCAGGAAGAATTATTTACATGAACTGAATATACACATAAGAAAGGGAAGAAAAGATAATTGTGAGACAGAATTATATGGGATATGAATTAGTAAGGATTTTGAGGATATACCAGATATTTCAGTGACTTTAGAATGAACTGATGCAGAAAAACAAAATATGCTTAGTTATGAAAAGTCATTAGGGTGCATAAACAAGCCATAAATGAAAGGACTAAACTAAGCACAAGGTAAAAAAAAGTTATGAGGATAGATGTTGACAATACAAGATTATTCTTTTCAGGTTGGCTACCTAAAGCCGTAATAAAAATTATACAATTAAAAGTGAATTTTTTTCCCACACAATATAGCTGATCTACAATGGACACTTTCAGGCAAAAAACTATCAACAAAGTTCTTACAATTTAGAAATCATGGTCGATCATTTTCACAAATTATTTCATACAAAATTAATCAACTCCCTATCCACACTACCTGCTGTAGGATCTAAATACACTTGTGTAGATGTAAAAGCATCCTGTTCTTGATTACTGTATATGTATACGTATGCCTCTTGTCCCTGTGCCAGGGGCACGTAACAACAAATAAAAAATGCGCCGAAGTTTTTTCGGCGCAATTGAGTTTTCTGTACAGCATATAATGCTGTATGAAACTTTAAGCCACTGCCCATGAAACTCTTAGCCACGGTCCACGAAACTTTCAGCCACGGCCCATGAAACTCTTAGCCGCGACCCATGAAACTTTCAGCTATGGCCCGGTGGTAGCCTGTGTTGCTGGTACCTATAGCGGTGCCAGAAGTACGATTACGACTAACTTAAACCTTAAATAAAATAAAAACTACTGAGGCTAGAGGGCTGCAATTTGGCATGTTTGATGATTGGAGGGTGGATGATCAACATACCAACTTGTAGCCCTCTAGCCTCAGTCGTTTTTAATCTGAGGGCTGACAGAAAAAGTGCGGACGGACAGACAAAGCCATCACAATAGTTTTCTTTAACAGAAAGCTAAAAATGGACTTTCTTAAATACCCACAAAAGGAAAGGGTAGCTTCTTTTGAAGTATGGCCAACAAAGGCTCTGATAATAGGATTCAAGGAATTCTGTTCTTTTATGTCGTTATAAAACAAAATTAATTTTTTGGGGAAGTGATAAATCGTAGAAGGAATTGCCCCTAAGTTACGTGGTCATAAATGTCAAGAAGATTGCCTTCAGTAACAAAAATAAAAGTCATTGCAATGAGAGAGAGAGAGAGAGAGAACCACGAAGACCATGAACCCATGAAAAGATAAATCGCCTCAATTTCTATTCATAAAGGCTTGGCAGCATTCTCCATTTTTCTCTTCTCTCTGTTTGCACGTAGTCACCCGTGTTTGTCTTATTAATTACTTATGCTAGGAGAATTATTCATGGCTTTGTTCGCTTCAGAAATCTATCACCTATCCATCTTCCAAGTCGTATATTGAAAGCCCTACTTTTAAACTACCAACCTACACTATTCATCACGCAGAAACCTTCATATTTACTGGTACTGTGGCGAACAAATAGAATAACTTTCACATTAAAGACCTACGAATTCTATTACACTGATTTGCATTTCAGAAAGTTATATATTAGAATAATGAGCGAGGTATTGGAATTCGTGTACCCCCTACAACTCTGGCAAAAGTCTTCCTTTAGCGCTGGTTGATGGTAGGTTCAGATTTATACGGCCATATGCCAGCGCGGAATTTTCCTAAAAGTGACCTCTAAGTGCGATAAAGTTTTAAGATGGAGTACAAGCCCTGGTATGGACCTTCGGATTTGGTTGTGTACTTATTGAACTAAGCCAGAGTATCCATTGCCTTAAATTTAGTAAAAGGAAGCCAGATAAGACCTTTCTCTTTTCACGTACAGCAAAACCAGATATTTATATTTCTTCTGAGATGGGGATGTGAAATTTCAATTTCACCCTTTTCTTTTTTTTACTTTCTTTTTGGCAGTCCGCGCGTTGAACACTAATGTCAGCTGAAAAGACAATTGCGTAAAAGGCTTTGCTCATCTTTATAAGAGTGCTGTAATCTCCAGTGCTGATATACGCAATCAGTACCATCTCTTCAGAGCCCGGAACTATTTATCCAATCAGTGCTCCAAGATGCCCATTCAGTGTCTTAGGGCGGGTTTTCTGATGAATACTACGTCTTATCTAGCTGTTTCTTACATTCACCGGGTTACTTTTAGCTTGTTTTAATTTGTGAATATTAGATCTCTGGATGAAAAGAGTTAAATGAACGCTACTAGAATTTTATAAGCGAAGATTAGACATCAACGACAAATTAAATAAATGCTTTAAATATATATATATATATATATATATATATATATATATATATATATATATATATATATATATATATATATATATATATACACACACACACACAGTATATATATATATGTGTGTGTATGTGTAACTTTAGTAATCAAAACATATCGTCGAATGAGCGACAAATGGACTAGTAAATGAACGAACTTAGAAAACAATAGAAGACTGAGAATTTTAGGTAAAGTGAATAGCATGGATGCAAAATGCTCACTGCCATTTATGTTTTTTTTCTGTGCAAATACTAGGACACGCTTAGCATACGCACATACCCTGTGCCACTTGTTTTCTTTCATAATGGGTAAGTTGCTAAAGTTTGATTAAAATTCTTTACATCTCTAAATGCGCTTGACTTCCGCTACTGACTGTTAGGTTCCTATCACACCCAAAACGGAAAAATCGCGGTAGCGAGACCGTTTACTTTAAAAAACAGTCGATCTCATATTATGAGGTCGTATACTAACAGGATCCTTTGTCCAGCTGCTATTTTCTTGATGAACTACAACATAGAGAAACTGATATACATTGACGATATTATGAGGTCGTATACTAACAGGATCCTTTGTCAGCTGCTATTTTCTTGATGAACTACAACATAGAGAAATTGATATACATTGACGAATCGAAGCAAAGTTTACCATCAAGTAAAAACTACGTTAAACACCCTTTCGTATAACTAAATGAGAGAAGAACGTAACAATTAATGCTGGTCCTGTAAAAGGGTACAAAAACTCATCGGCTGGGAACCAGACCTGCGATTTCGTCATTAACGTGAGCAAGGCCGAGTAATTTGAAGAAAACAATTGCAGGTTCTCTAAGAAAAAGCCATGGGGTTGTTGCTCATGGCTATGAGCTGGTAAACTTACTAATGTAACTGAATATTTGGAACAAAAGACGGTAAGTGAAGAGGTACACAATCAGACGCGCACACATTTTACTCACATAGACCCAGATCTATATATCTTAAATATACATATCACATTTTTATACATATAGACATATGCATGACAAGCCAGACATAGACGATTTTGTTCCTTATAAAATAAAGTATGACTCTCTCTCTCTCTCTCATCTTGGGAAGAATACAGATATATCAAAAACCTTTGCCTGTATTTTTATTCCCGTCTCTCTCTTTCCTCCGTCCCTTTCTCCTCTCTGAAGTCACCGTTACTAACAGACACACTTAACCTTTTTAGAACTAAGAAGCCATGAATACTCTTTCTTTGATGTCGGAATTCTTATAACCAGGAGCCTTTTGTGTCTCATCCTTTCGGAAAATTCGTATATTTACTTCATAAGTCTAGAGGTCAAGTTCCAACAGGAAAGCCACTAGACCTTTTCATCATCTTCAAGGTCAAATGTTTCTTCTGGAAAGAGCTCTTTGATATCTCTCAGACATGGCGTACAATACTTCTCTCGAAACCTTCAGAGGACCGAGAGTGCGTGTCTGCAAAAACGATGTGATTTTGACTGGAGTGACTGTGTAAGGGGTTGATGTTCTACTGACAAGGCTAATCCATACTGTTAATCATATGGACGATTAATTAGTGTGACGTCATTCCCCTTTCGAGAGCTAGCCAATCCCTGGCGTGCGGTAGGCGGGGCTTAGCTGCAAAGAGCAGTGGATTTTACTATAGTTTTCTATAATCCTGTAGATTTTTATTAGATAATGACATCATCATTGATTCCATAGTACAGAATTGTTTTGCATATAATTTATATTGCTCTTACATCTTAAATCTTGTATATAGAATTTTAGAATGGCAGAGAGAGAGAGAGAGAGAGAGAGAGATTATTAAGGATTCAGTATGCTAGTCTTAAATAGAAAATCAGTAAAGCAATGAACGTGCATTCTTATTATTTTGTATCAGATCGGTTTGATAATGATGAAACATGTTTCGGATAAAAGGAAATTGGAAACATTAGGAAAATGTAATTTAAGAAAAAGAGAAAGAGTTTAAGAGTGGGTCTTATGTCTTGGTAGAGATGAAAGAAAACATTAGCTTTGCAAAAAACGGTTGGAAGAATGCATAGAAATTAATTTTTAGAGTGGGAGAGACCTTTGAAGAGAGTTACCTTTGAAAAGAGGTCAGGAACCAGATACACAAATTAATTTTTATAGTGGATTCATGTTTTGATTTTTCTGCAGCATCGTGGATACAAAAGAAACATCTTTCATTTTTTTGAGTAAAAATTGAAACACTTTTTCGTGATCACATTCATTAATCTCCAATACACTTTCGAATATAAATAACATGTATTGGAACATGCTCGAATACTACGTAAATCAATATCAAATTCCACAAGTAATTAATCAATTGTTAAACTTCCTAGGAACCAGGGAATAGATTTCTGTCCCTTATGGGGGTTAAAACCATCAGTGGACCTCATACGGTGCACTATAGGCATTACTTAAGGTTCTCTGCAGCCTGCCTTCGGCCACTAGCTGCAACCCCCTTTCGTTCCTTTTACTGTACCTCCTTTCATATTCCCTTTCTTCCATCTTACTCTCCACCCTCTCTAACAACTGATTCATATGAGTGCAACTGCGAGGTTTAACTCTGTTTTCACAACACTCTAAATCTTACTGTCAATTTCAAGTTTGTGCTGGACCTTTGGCCTAAATTCTATATTCAATTCAATTCAATAGATTTACGAATCGTATACCTAAGAAACATAACCGGAACAAAATTAATGTTTACCAATTTTTCTTAGGAGTTATCCACGCAATAATCACAAAATATATCAAATAAATAATTTTACTATGAGGTCATGGTCAGCATTTCCTACCCCTTCAAGATAATGCATCATCCTTCAACAAGTAGCTATTGTGCCGTAAACTACATGGATCTGAACACGTAGAATCGTCTTCTTACAAGCTTACATAGATTTTATAAGCTAGTGTTCATACAATATACTGTAGTTTACATATTTCCGGACTACAGCAGCTTGTAAATACACTATTAGAAGCACTCCGCATTGCTACATTGAAATGTCTAAAACTGACTTAACGATACTAAAATGTGTCATCAGCATCAGATTAAGAACGCACGCGCAAACATATACACACACAGTTAACTCGTGGTTTTACACAGACACCCGCGCATCCACACATATGTATACATACAGAAAAAAATATATATATATATATATATATATATGTATATATATATATATATATATATATATATATATGAATATATATATATATATTATATATATATATATATATATATATATATATATATATATATATATATATATTATATATGCCTATTATAATATATAAAGGATATTAGGCTATATATATATATATATATATATATATATATATATATATATATATATATATATATATATATATATATATATATATCCAGAATATTAACCTGCTTACAAAGACACCTAAGTTCTTCCATTTTTTTTTTTTTTTTTTAGCCATTTACATTTCTTATCGTAGAAGTGTAACTTCTATGGAGAAGAGAGGCTGGGGTGAGGGATAGTGAGATTTCGCCTAGTCGTTCCCAAGATTTGAAAACTATTTCGTATAAGCCGACTCCATCCTCCTTTCTCAGATGAGCGGTAATTTTTTGGTGATATGTGACATGAGTTTTCAGATCACCACCTTTCCATTTCTTCATCGCATCTGAATATTGATGGACAAGACTTTTCAGACTAGTTTCTCTCCTAACAGGGGATCAGCTGACAGGACACCTGAATGACAGACGGATAGCATGTTAAATTGTTTCATAAGGAGGCCTGGGAAGCAAGGAAAATAACAAACACTTGAAGCCAAGGTGGTCGTACAACCTCTGCCACCTTGATGGATTACGGTAGCATGGTCATGTCCTGAGACGACCTCCCCCCCGCCCCTCCACGAAAATAACTGCCCAACAAACATTATGAAAAGGACATTGCATAAGCAAAGAACAGCACGGACCGGACACCTTCATTTAGCAGTAAAACATTCTGACAGTCACCTAATTAACTGAAGTCTGTGTCGTCACTGTGCCCTGGACATCTTGGGGGAAGCTCAAAAAAAGCATCTGCTTTTCATTCCACTGCAACTACTGACGTTGGAGAGACAAATAAATAAATAGATTTAAACTAGAATGATTTAAATGGTAATTTCTACTTTTGAGTTAAGGAAGGTTTAACTGCTAAGAGTATTTGGATTAGAGCTTGATCCTGCCCGATGTCAGATGAAATTCCTTTGTATCTGTCATGGAATTGTTTTCAGTTTCCGACGGGTTGCACATTGAGGAATTAACTGAATGATTAATTTGTACCATTACAATACAAGATAAATCTCACGTCGGATATTTTGAGTTGTTTGTTCTGGACCCCAAAGTACTCGAAAAAAGCAAGCTATGACTGTCAATGTTATGTAAACAACATCAGTAACAAGATGAAAGAAAATGCAAATGGCCTCTTTCTGATGTCTGAATTAGCACGGTAACCTCGTTATAGAAAAAGAGATTGTTTTATTTAATATCGCTTTAATTGAAAAAACAATTATTATTTTTATATGACCGAGTGCACGTCTGTAACAGATTTCCTGCACTTTTAAAGCAATAAAAATGGATAGTCTGTGTGTATGTGTCTCTGTCCCCTTCATTATCTTTCTCACATTTGTTACATTTTTTAATTATTTGTCTCCTCAATAGTCTCTCCATTTTCTTATATACTATGGGGCACCCAAGAAAAGTTAAAAAAGAAAAAGAATCAATTCGTAGAACTTAATTCTCTTTAACAAAATTGAATATTTTCATTCGTTCCCCATTACTTTTACAGCCGGCTTCAACATTCATCTCCAATACAGTACGGACTTTTTTTTTTTGTACTTGTAAATTTACAATATCACCAACAATTTATGTACGATACGAGGGTCTTGGGTTATTATTATTTATTCATTATTATTATTCAGAAGATGAACCGTATTCATATGGAAAAATCCCACAAGGAACACTAACTTGAAATTCAAGCTTCCAAGAAATATTGTGTTTATTAGAAAGTAACAGGCGGTAATGGGAAATACAGAAAGAAGAGATCACTTATTAAAAAAGAAAAAAAGATAAATGTTTAAGTGAATTATTAAAATACAATAAGAATTGTATAAGGATAGTAATGCATTGCATCTTCGCTAAAACTTTTGAAGTTCCAACTACATGACATCCTCAGGGAGACTGTTCCAAAGTCCAATGGTGTGAGGAGTAAAGAACCTCTGAAACTGAGAAGTTCGAGAAACAAGAGACCATCAGCCGGTGGTCCAAGTCATAACTGCTACTGTCAGGAAACAGAAACCAACCACCACGAACCACTCTTCATAAAACCAGACATCCACACCGGATAACATTATTCAAATAAAGGAAGGACAAATGATCTAAAACAGGTTGCGCTGGTTTTATCACTGTTATGAATATTTGAGGCCTTACGTACAATACCTAACTTTCGTGCGTCGTCCGCTGACACTTTTATTAGATATTTCTCAAATTTAAAATGAAAGTCAAAAGTTCCACCTACAATAGTTAAAGCTTCAGACTCGTTCAGCAGGGTTCCATCCACCTGAAAGAGAGGATGGAGTGGAAAATCTGTACGAGATCTGTTAATCAATAGTGTTTTCCTTTTACTGGAGTTCAGCCTCATACCCCACCGACTGCACCATTCACTAATCAGCTCCGTGTCACAATTGAGACTAAGGGCAGCTTCATGTCTCTTAAGTAGAGACTTTACTACACCCACAAGTATTGCCCCATCGGCATACTGAACAATCTTGTTTTCCAGACCCACAACCTTATCACTTGTAAACGCTAAAATTAACAGAGGACCAAGAACACTACCCTGTGTGATTCCAAACCCAATAGGCCTTGTTTCACTAAAGACCCCATCTAACTGCAACTCGCTACTGTCTGCCTGTGAGGAAATCTTGAAGTAAACGTAAAACATATCCACTCACTCCAAGATTCTGAAGCTTATAAATAAGAGCCTTATGCCTTACTAAATCGAAAGTAGCAATAAAATCTGTTTGAATTACCCTACGCTCAAAACCCTTATCAAGGCTTCCCTTCGCTAGATCTTTCATCGTAATTTTATCATGCTATTTTCAAAGACGTTGATTGGTTTGGGTTTTAATATTCATCCATTTTTTTTAAGTGAGAGAGGTATATATTCATTTTCCGTTTTTATATTCACTGTTGTGATTTGCTCATCAATAAATCGTACAGGTTATATTCTTTACCATCAAGGTTTAATCAGTTCTTACATTTCCCCCCGAATCTTTAACTCTCATTCCTGCAAGAAGCAGATGTGTCTTCATTCGAGGTTAGTCCCCACTCTTTTTTCGTGTAAGTGTTTTGTTTTTTCACTTTCAGTAATTCAGACCTAGGCTGGATAATTTCACCAGTGTGGATGTTCTATAGTCTTATTAATTACAGTATAATAGAAAAAGCATCATCAGCATACTGCTGAAATAGTAAACTGCAGTATGGCATTAAACAAAGAAAGATAAAAATCTGTAAAGTTAACCTTGAATTATAATGGAATGCCTCAAGTGCCTAACGTTTTTTCAAAAGCTTCAATGAATTTCATTTTGAAGAAGCCAGTTCCAGTTTTCTTCTAATGCAGAATTTTTTTTCAATTTCTTTCCAGTTTTTTCCTCAGGCTCTTTACACGTTTCTGCAATCAAACTTCACCAACTTTTATTACTTTAATTTCTCCAATTCAGTGTACACATTAAGTGCCTCTCCCTCTTTGCTCACAAGTTTCCATGAAAGCCTATTACGACCCGGGTCAGGGTCGTATAAAGTTGCTTTAAAAGATGCGTGAAATATGTATTTAATTTTTATATATATATATATATATATATATATATATATATATATATATATATATATATATATATATATATATATATATATATATATATGTATATATGTATATATATGCTATTTAGTATATTTTCTCTCTTATGCAATTTCTACAAAGGTCAATAGCATTGTTCACAGATATTATCTTCTTATCAAGACATTTGAATCAGCCTATACTTCGTTTTCTCTTCTGTGAAGCTTCTCAGTAATAAGGAAAAATTATTTAAGAGTCTTTCGATTTACCTCTATTTTACTAATCGACGGAGCGTTTCTCCACCTTTCTCAGCGGCATCATCAGGACTGGATTATAAATCAACATGCAAGGTTTTTATTACTGCATGCAGATACTTGAATTTCAAACATGACATCAATGGGGTGTTGGATCTCTATTAGTCGGCGAGTCTCATTCTCTTGCTGGCTGTCTAGGTGGTAGCATGGACATTCCTGGCGCTCCACAGGGCTCATCCTATGCTGTGGCTTGCAGCCAAGGGCGTGATTCCTGTCTCTGGACGTTAGCCTTGATTTGCTGCATTGTCGGTAGTCGTATCCAGGGGTGTTCTGTTGCTCGTGTACCTATTCCGATTCCCATGGATGGCCTGTGGTTCCCTTGAAGATGGGAGGATTAAGTCTTCGTTCCTCTGTATATTTAACGCAGGCTGTTGTTGATTTATACTGACAACTTATGCTATTGCAATGTGTGGAACCAGGCTTCTCTATGCATGATCTCTGTGCTGACACTAGAAAAATTATTAGAAAGCACAGGGAATTGTGAGTATATGTCAACAACAGCCTGCATTAAATAAACAACAGCCTGCATTAAATATACAGAAAAACATGGTCTTATGCTCCCTTCGTCCAGGAAACCACAGGATATCCATGAGAATCCGAGGGGAGACACAAGCAACAGAACACCCCTGGACACGGCTACCGATAACGAAGCAAATCAAGACTTTCGGCCAGAGATGGGAATCACGCCTTTGCCCACGCCCTTGGCCGCAAGCCGCGGCATAGGACGAGTCTTACTGAGCGCCAGGAATGCCCATGCTGCCGCCCATACAGCCAGCGAGGGAATGAGACCCACTGACCAATAGAAATTCAGTACCCCAATGATGTCATGTTTGAAATTCAAACGTCCGCATACAGAAGTAAAAGCCTCGTATGTCAGCTTATAATCCAGTCCTGATGACGCCGCTGAGAGAGTTGGAGAAATGGTCCGTCGACTAGAAAAAGAAAAAGAAATAAATGGAAAGAATCTCGAATAATTTTTCCTTATTCCTGAGAAGCTTGCCAGAAGAGAAAAAGAATTATAGACTGATTCAAAGTCTTGGTGAGAAGATAGTATATGCAAACAATGCCATTGACTTCAATAGAAATATACATACATACACACACACACACACACACACACATATATATATATATATATATATATATATATATATATATATATATATATATATATAATAGTAATTGTTTTCCTTTTCAAAGTGTTTTAAGTCCTTAGGTGACATATGTGAAAAGTAAAAGAGAAAGCTGAATGATTCCAGAAAAGATTAAGATCATACAAAGCTTAACAAACTCAAATATAAAACACATATCTTGGTTAAAATATTCCGCTTTAACAACAGATGTTTAAGTATCTTTAAGTATCGGGAGAGATAGTATTGATGTTGAGAGAAAACAATGGTATAGGTCTCCCTATGCTCTAGTTGGCATGGCAAAGTTTTGGAAGACATAAAAGTCAAGCTCCTAATTAAGAAGTAAGTATACCTTAGTTTTACCAGACCACTGAGATGATTAACAGCTCTCCTAGGGCTGGCCCGAAGGATTAGACTTATTTAACGTGGCTAAGAACCAATTGGTTACTTAGCAACGGGACCTACAGCTTACTGTGGAATCCGAACCACATTATAGCGAGAAATGAATTTCTATCACCAGAAATAAATTCCTCTAACTCTTCATCAGCCGGCCGGAGAGTCGAACTCGGGCCTAGCGAGTGCTAGGCCACAACTCTACCGACTCTCCCAACCAAGAGCTGTTGCTTATAATGTTTTTGTTATTATAACATGAAAAAGAAAGCCAGACATTTATACGAGACAAAATCAGATTCGTTATGCCTGTTTTATAGAAGAGCCAGAGTGACCCCAAATATAATTGAAAATTAAGCCCATGAAATGTTTCTGTTCTTAAAATCGTTTTCATACTTTTTAAAGTTAGGGACAAACATTACTGTTTTATAGAGAAGGTCCTCTTGCAGTTTTATGCAAGTGGAATTTGTTTTTCTAAAGAAGAAAGTGAAATTATGGAGGTATTCTAAAATTTATATTTGATTAAAATATTCCGGGAAACTACTTTAAGGTTTTGTAGGTTTCTCCTATACAACTTCAGTTAAATTATATATGTTATATGGAAATATTTATGAGGACACAGAATCGGAGACATAAATAGGTCTTTTAAATTTACACGGAATTAAACATGCAAAAACTAGGCCTTTCAGAGCCGTCTTTTTAAAAAAAGATAATGAAAGAATCAATGGCTGTGCATGTGGTAAATGGTGAAGATGTAGAATATGGTAGACAAAGTAGCTGAGACCGATTAAGTTTTTATCACGATAATGAATCTCATGATAGAATAAGTAGACGGAAGAGTGACTGGTAGGTGTAAATGTGGGTCTGAGACCAAGGAGCATTATCTGCATGTATATATTATTGATACTGGAAGCAACTGCATTGCAGGATAAATTGTTGAATGATGGCTCACATTTGCAAAAGATCAGTGTTGGCTGGAAAATGTAAAGAGAAAAATTGCATAAGCTAGTAAAAGGGACTGAAAGTGCTAGGATGAGAAGAAAGTTAAGTGTAATACAAGAAAGTACGAGAATGTAAGGTTTAGAAAATGTATGTGAACTAAACAATGGGGCAACAAACGTTATCATCGATAGTGGAAAATGGATGCATTTGATTCGATTATGGGATAAGGGAACAGGGGAGCTGTAGATTGGGCAAAGCGAAAAAAGTCGCAGGGTACGTGCGAATAACTGGGCAAAAACTTAAAATGTATAATGAAGCCTAGTTAGGAATGTATAGAGGCATTTTTGAGGCAGCACTCCTTTATGGAAATGAAGTGCTGATGGTGAATGGAATAAAACGAAACTCATTATGTTTACGTTAACAGCAATTACAATTATGACAAATGATTTTCATGAGAGGAAAGTGAGAAAAGCATATACAGAGAAAATTTTTGACAAATGATGTAGGATTAAAGATACAGAAGTTGAAGAATAATGTTAGAATGTGTAAAATTCTAGGATGTGGTCAAAGAGTCAGCACAAAATATTTGACTTTTAAAGAGTTCCAGAAGGGAATAAAACCAGTGAGTGTTGTGATGAGGAAATGTGAAGTTTAGTGAATCAAAAAATGAGGATATTTGATATGCAATTTGAGGACAGACGGAAAGACGAGTACAGAAATTCAAGAAAGAAGTGCAAATAAGTCAAGAAGAATGTGAGAGATCACAAGAAGGCGTGTGCTGAAAAGGGGCAAGAAGGCGAACAGGGACTGTAAAGAGAATACGAGGTTAATCTGTAAGCCAGTAAATGAAAAGGGAAAGGTAATGAGCAAATGAATAACAGATCCAAATCGAGAGATGCTATTTGAAGCGAATACAATCCCGGGTCAATGGAGTGATTCTCTTGAGAATATCTTGAATGTGGGAACTAGAAGAGAGTGAGCTGAATAATCCTAGCGTAGGATAGGTTTGTGTAGGATTGATAATACAAGGAGGTGACTGCTGAGGGCGTAAGGAGGATAATAATGGTGGATAGAAAGGATGCAGGAATTCATGGAATTACAGGTGTGGTGCTGTGGAGGTTGCGTAAGATATGTCTTGTTGAGGGAAAGTTTCTAAAGGAATTGGTGAGAAAAATTATTATGCCTTTGTCTTAGGATAAAGGCTTCACAAGGGACTGTAAAAATTGTGTGAAATCAAGAATGAGAGAAAAATTATGGAAGGACTGATAAAGGATGAACAATGTGGGTTTAGACACAGAAGAAAGAGTCTAGATCAGGTTTTTGTTATGGAACTATTATGTGAGAAATTTTAAAGCAAAAGGACAGCCCCTACGCGTGGTTTACTTGGGCGAAGAGGATTTTGTGGTGGAATTACTAGAGAGACAATGAGAAGGATATAGATAATTTGATGTCTAAACGAATAGTTTTTATGATGGAAGTGAAGTAAGAGTTAGTGTCTGTAGGGAAGAGAGTGATTTTTTTTTTCTATAAATATGGGGCTGATACGTGTCAGTTTAATATTTCTATGGATAGAATGGTGCGAGAAGTCTGAGAAAGGACAAAAGACATAGGAGTCAAGTTGCGGAATGAGAAGATCAATAATGAATGGAGTGCATAATGGCTGATGTTCATGTATGATTCAGTATTCGTTAAGAACTGAACTGCACCATTACTGAAAGAGCCTAAAAATTCTTACAAGAGGAGGAAATTTAGAGTAATGTGAGCAAGACCGATTTTATAAGGGAAAATGGAAACTAGGAAGAAGGAACTATGAATAGCAATAATTTTTATGAAAAAATGGAAGCGGTAGATTTGTATGGGAATTTGGGAATAAATATTTGGGATGACGGTAGGCTGAGAGGAGACTTAAAAATGACCGAATAGGCGAAGCAAGGATGGTTGCAGAATATGCGGAAAAAACTGTGGGCCAAAGTTACAGTACATGAGCGGATTGTTGATTGAACTCGCCCCTGTGGCAGTGAAGCAAGGATACTGAATGTGAAAGAAAGCAGAAAGATATACAAAAGGGATGGTACTAAGAGAGAGTAAGTGAAAGGAAGTATCGGATCATTTGAGAATGGTTTGATCATGTAGGAAGAAAGAGTGCAGGATGAAATGTTTGTAGAAATGAGCGTGCAATTCAGACGTGTTTGGAGGGAGCGTGAAAGGAAGACCCTGGAAGGAGTAGACGGAGGGTGTGGAAGAGACACTGGAAAGGATGGGACTCGGCATCCATGAAGTTGATAGTAAAACTGTGCAAGATGCAGGTGGATAATGCAGTGTACGTAGGAGAGTATGACATGCAACTGATGAGTCTCCTGTGTAGGTGGTCGTTTTCTTGTCTTTTCTCAAGAGGGCCCCCTCGTGAAAGGAAAGGGCCTATGGCAGGCGTGGATTTGCATTCTCGAACTGTTTTAGTCTTCTGTAAGAGAAAACTATTGAGATGGCTTTGTCTGTCCGTCCGCACTGTTTCTGTCCGCCTTCAAAACTTAACAACTACTGAAGCTAGAGGGCTGCAAATTGGTATGTTGATCATCCACCCTCCAATCATCAAGCATACCAAACTGCAGCCCTCTAGCCTTACTAGTTTTGATTTTATTTAAGGCTAAAGTTAGCCATGATAGCGTTCCTGGCACAGCTATAGGTTCCAACAACACAGGCCACCACCGGCCGTGGCTGAAAGTTTCATGGGCCGCTGCTGAGAGTTTCATAGGCCGTGGCTGAGAGTTTCATACAGCATTTTACACTGTACAGAAAACTTGACTGCGCTGAAGAAACTTCTGCACAATTTTATTTGTTGTGTGTTGGCCCGTACTGTCCCTTAAGTACATATAGAGTGATTTCTTCCACTTGCAAGTTCCTCATTGGACAAGTCGGTAGAGTTCTCGGCTAGTATTCTGCTAGGCCCGAGTTCGAGTCTCCGGCCGGCCAGTGAAGAATTAGAGGAATTTATTTCTGCTGATAGAAATTCATTTCTCGGTGTAATGTGGTTGGGATTCTACAATAAGCTGTACGTCCCGTTGCTAGGTAACCAGTTGGTTCTTAGCCACGTAAAATACGTCTAATCCTTCGGGCCAGCCCTAGGAGAGCTGTTAATCAGCTCAGTGGTCTGGTTAAACTAAGATATACTTAACTTAACTTCTTCCACTTGCACCGATGAGTCTCCTCTCCCTATTTTACACCTGTTAGGTGTGGATTCGTTGTATCCACCAGTTTTTTATGCTTGTCCATACTGTCCCTTTGGTTTATATATTTTGATTTCTATCACTATGCGTCAGTCCTTCGTTAATGGCTTGGAAATAAAGTCAGGACCTACACCAAATCTCTTATTTTATTTTCATTTGCAGTGATGTGAGGGAAACAAATCACGTGTTAATGTGATTTAATCACACAATCACACACACACACAAGATATATATATATATATATATATATATATATATATATATATATATATATATATATATATATATATATATGTATGTGTGTGTGTGTGTGTGTGTGTGTGTGTGTGTATGCATGTCATGTATGCATGTCATTTTTCATGTCCACAAATATTAAGCTAAAAATGTCGCTTAATATCCAGTTCACTGTACCTCGGAAATAACTTACACGCAAACAAAACTATAATTGATAGTGCTTCGTCATCAGTGGGATTCGAAATGCCGCCTGGGTTGGAAAGAAAGAAGTGTATTGACTTTTGACCACTGAGCCCGATAGGAGTGTCGTAAGTATCGTTTAATGGTAGGTTTATTACTAAATGATGACAATATTACTACCAAAAGAAACAAGTAAAAAATGCGCCAAAGTTTCTTCGGCGCAATCGAGTTTTCTGTTCGGTGGTGGCCTCACTCATGACCCATAAAACTCTTAGCCGCGCCACATGAAACTCAGCCACGGTCCGGTGGTGGCCTATATTGTTGGTACCTACAGCGGTGCTAAAAGTACGAATGGCTAAATTTAACCTTAAATAAAATGAAAAAAATTACTGAGGCTAAAGGGCTGTAGTTTGGTATGTTTGAGGATTGGAGGGTGGATGATCAACATACCACTTTACAGCCCTCTATCCTCAGTAGTTTTCAAGATCTTTGGGCAGACGGACAGACAAAGCCAGCACAATAGTTTTACAGAAAACCCCAGCCACGGTCCGGCGGTGGCCTATGTCGTTGGTACCTATAGCGCTGCCAGAAGTACGATTATGGCTAACTTTAACCTAAAATAAAATAAAAACTACTGAGGCTAGAGGGCTGCAATTTGGAAAGTTTGATGATTGGAGGGTGGATGATCAACATACCAATTTACAGCCTTCTAGCCTCAGTAGTTTTTAAGATCTTTGGGCAGACGGACAAAGCCGGCACAATAGTTTTACAGAAAACTAAAAATCATGCGATATAAACAAAATCT
>NC_089743.1:74119970-74142470 GCF_040412425.1 Macrobrachium rosenbergii
ACCCTCAGAAAAGATAGAAAAAATCTGTTCTGAAAAATGCTGTGCATTTTTTCAAGTCGATAAATCTAGGAAAAGTAATGGAAGGAGATATTATCTCGTGCCACTTTTCCACTATGAAATTATTAAGTAATCATTTTAGCCGAATGACTAGATTATAAGAATTTCATAGTTTAGTTAGGATAAGGACTGAAAGTTCACTCGATAATAGGGTTTCGTGAAGTTCCTTAATCTTTCCTGTCCTCTGTAAACCAAAGTAAAGGTTGTTGATAAGGGGATAAAAATGGGAAAATGTGAGAAACATCCGTGAAATATCTGCAAAAATACAAAGTATATTTACATCTCCCGCAGAAAAACGCTGCCTAAGAAATGTCTTTATTGTGTCATATCAAACTGACAGACAAACAGACAATCAGACACTGATCTATGCACAGCGTCCCTATACCTTTGTTGGCAGAGGTTAATGTAAAACTGAAGAGACGTTTGAAAAATATCTCTCGTTTGATGTGCCTCCTTAAAAGACAGCAGTTAGCCAAATAAAAGACTATGTTAAATAGCCACTTTAAACCACCAACAACACATTTTTACTTCTTTCATTTCATGGTACCTTTCTTTAAATGTTTACTGCTCTAGAAACAGACAGCTTAATGCTTTGTTAGTTTATCATAGAAAGAAAAATTCCACTAAGAGATTCTGTCGCAAAGAGTAAAGCAAAAAATGTTGATACGCTGTACATGGTACATAAAATGATGATACAAATGGTTTAAAAATGTAATCTTATGTCTATCTTATAATATACGATGTATATGTATATATGTATATATATGCATATGTAATACATATATATACACACACATACATATATACATATATATACATATATTTATCCATATGAGTAAAGTATTTATATTTATATAAATATATATATATATTTATATATATATTATATATATATTTATATATACAATATATATATATATATATATATTTATATATATATATACATTTATACATATGTGTACAATATATATTTATATATTATATGAGTATTTATATGTATATTATAAATATATATGTATATATAAATGTTGTATATATATATATATATAATATATATATATATATATATATATATATATATATATATGTATACACACATATATATATATATATATATATATGTATATATATATATATATATATATATATATATATATATATATATATATATATATATATATATATATATATATATATATATACATCACTTGTAGAGTCACCCAATAATCCCCTAGTACTGACGAAGTTTAGTGTAAAGCCTTAAAAAAGGGCAAGGGTTGACTTTGAGGGCTTTTGCCTTTGATGTGACAAGTCCTGTTGTTAAAGGCCGGAGACGCGGAAGAAAAAAACAAAAGCGAAGCGGGCGAGGAATGCTGAAATGTCACAGTCTGAATGCCACTGTGCTATGACGTGTCACCTTTTGGGATTCAGTCAGAAAGACTTTTTTTTTCTTTACCGATTAAAGCTTGGGAGTAATTTCGTTCTTATGAAAAAGTTTAATTATGTTTTATTTTTTAGAATTATGACTTATTTAATTTAAAAGCCAAAACCGTAGGTTCTCTTTTTATTATGTTTTCAGTCGAAGATAAATACGTTCCATTTATACATATGAATGTACATATACATATACAGTATATATATATATATATATATATATATATATATATATATATATATATATATATATATATATATATATATATATATTTATATATATATATTATATGTATGTAAGTACTGTACACATATATACATATATATATATATATATATATATATATATATATATATATATATATATATATATATAAATATTCATATAATATATAAATATATACTGTACACATATGTATATATATGTATGTATATACTGTACATACGTATATATGTAAATATATATACATATACATATATATTTATAATGTACATATAAATATTCATATAATATATAAATATATATACTGTACACATATGTATATGTATGTATGTATGCATGTACGTATGTATGTATATAATACATATATATATATATATATATATATATATATATATATATATATATATATATATATATATATATATATATATCAGGGAATCATTCAATTCATTGTTGTTTTAACAAGTTCAGTTCTATGAAGGCCATACGTTTGCTTTGATGAATACGAAGATACATGTACAGACAGACAGGCATACTTTGAAAAAAGCGAACGATCACAGACTTCAGTATTAATATTAATAACATATTGAAGACACATAAGACTGATAGTAGTGCCAAACTAACAACACCAAACACATGTTTCTTGTCAGATTTTTTTAAGGATGAGAGTACGAGATAAACAAAAAAAAAAACAAAAAAAATGACGAAGACACGAACCACTTAGGTTAACTTTTTTCTATTAGTGTCGGGAAACGTAAACAAACTGGTCTCGTTTGGCACACCAGTGAAAATAACCGATACCTCATTATGTCACTTTCGTTAGAATAACAAATAAATGAATTTACATATATATATATATATATATATATATATATATATATATATATATATTATATATATACATATATATATATAGATATACATATAGATATATATATATATATGTATATATATATACACACAAATTACATATGTAATATATAATATTATATATATATATATATATATATATATATAATATAATATATTATATATGTCTCACTTATCAGTTATAAATACCCTTCAGTATAATTTCAGAGGTTGAGCCAGTTGGATATTAAATAACATTTGTTGTTCATTATTTGTGAATAAAAATAATGTCACAGTGATGTGAAAAAAATTTCATATATATATATATATATATATATATATATATATATATATATATATACTGTATATACATGCACAGTATGTATGTACATACTATGTAAATATGTATACGTGTCTATACACGTTCGCATGTGCACACATCTATATATATAAATATATATATATATATATATATATATATATATATATATATATATATATATATATATATATATATATATATATATATATATATATATATATATATATATATATATATATATATATATATACACATATGCAGGCACAAATATCCAGTACGTTATTCATTTGTTGTGTGCACCCTATTAATTGCTTATTCTTTGGCTATTCGTATTATAATTTTATCTGATATTTGACTGTATTTGCATATATTGATTTTATTTATTTACCTGAGAATACAATGAGATATTTGTATATGATATTTCCCCATAAAAACGTCTTTTAGAATATCTTCCCAGCAGATATGTAACTTCACTGAAAATGAGCTTCTGGCCAAAAGATGTTTGCAGAAAGCTCGTTCAGTGCCTTGGAAAGTCAGAAAATTCTTCTAACTCTCGTTTAAAACAAAAGTCATCAGCACATTTACTTAAGAGAAAATCAGATTAGTCACCTCAATCACATTGGGCCACTTGCGAACTAATGGTAGTTTTCAAAATAGAGTGAATATTGAGATTATTTGAAGAATCATTAAATGTCATGTCAGTGCCAAAGATAACATGGTTAAGAGAGAGAGAGAGAGAGAGAGAGAGAGAGAGAGAGAGAGAGAGAGAGAGAGAGAGAGAGAGAGAGAGAAACGTGGCTTGTGAAGGAACAAGGAATATAAAGTCACGGTAGGAATGCAAGTTTTAAACTAATAACGCGTTTTATGTGTTCTGTGGTGCGTGCAATAGTATCTTTCTTTTTCATCGTTAAAAGCAGTTCAAAAATCCAATGCTAAATAGGAAAATGCTTTGTATATTCATGATCTATGTATATTCATGATTGCTGCAGATCAGACACAAATTTCATCGTTTTTATATCCTACCTCACCATCCCCAATGCACAATACTACAATTTTGAATATCAATGTCCTTGACATAAAAAGTTTGAAATGCAAGTGCAATATAGAACACACAATATAATTCAAAACATCACGTTGAATCCAAAGCATTAAAATGTTGGTAAACAGGGTGATAAGATAATTGTAATCTAAAGGGAAGGGGAAGGGGGTACGGGTTTGAAACTTACCCTATTATCTAAGTTGGGTCAAATGACGGCCAAGTGCCAAATCTTGTCTAGATCGGTCAAACTGTCACCACACAAGTTACAAAGGTAAGGGGGAAGGGGGAAGGGAAAGCGGGTACGGGTTTGAAACCTACCCTATTGTGTAAGTTGGGTCAAATGATGGCCACGTGCCAAATTTTGTCGAGATTGGTCAAACGGTTACCACATAAGCTCCACAATAAGCTGTACGTCCCGTTGCTAAGTAACCAGTTGGTTCTTAGCCACGCAAAATAAGTCTAATCCTTCGGGCCAGCCCTAGGAGAGCTGTTAATCAGCTCAGTGGTCTGGTAAAACTAAGGTATACTTAACTTAACTTACAAAGGGAAAGGGAAGGGGAAGGGTGTACGGGTTTGAAACCTACCCTATTACGTAAGTTGGGTCAAATGATGGCCACGTGCCAAATTTTGACTAGATCAGTGAAGCGGTTACCACCTAAGTTACAAAGGGAAGGGGGAACAGGGATGGGGGAAGGGGAAGGGGTTACGGATTTGAAACCTACCCTGTTATCTAAGCCGGTCAAATGATGGCCACGTGCCAAATTTTGTCTAGATCGGCCAAGCGGTTCGTATTTCCCTGGTGCACAAACATACAAACAAAAATACAAACAAACATTCACTTTTATATAAAAGATCACAGTATAAGCAGGTATTTGTGTGTACTTCTGCACCATATCATCTCCTGATAATCTTTGGAGTTAATGTAGCATTTAAGAAAAACAATTCAATAACAGAAGCACTTTTCTCTTTATTCTTTAAATCTGATTGGACCTCTTTATGTTATTTTCTGTTTGGATAAGGTAAGAAGGGTTGGAGGACCATAGCAGTAAGCAATATCTTATGAACTGATGATCTTTTTGCAAATATTTTCAGAAGGCGTGTTGATTATTTACCTGCCACAGTTCTCCGTGGGTCTGTGGATATGAGGTGATTATGTCGGTTTTTTTTCAGTGATGACTAAGTTCTTTGACTTGGAACATTAGGCCTACATGTAGTGAGCCTGAGTTCATGATTTCTTCCTAAAGAGAAATATCTATATTTGGCCTCATTAGCTGCACTATGTAACTTAGTATGAGGCTCTTTCCAGCTCATTCTAGAGCCTGATAAGGCTGAGACACGAGAATCGTCAACGGATAAAGATATACAGTACATGAACTTTAGAGAAAATAAGGAGGAATATATCTTGTGGAATACTATATGAATATTGCTGTTCTGGATGATGCTCCATTTGCTGACATTCGAAGTGTTAGATTTGAGAAGAAATTGGGTAGCCAGGCTCTTACGAGTCCACCTGTGGTGACTCCTATACCGTGTTCTTCTAGTTTATTGCATAGAATGAAGTGATCACTCCTATGAATAAAGCCATGTAGACTTGTTCGATCGTTAGCTTGTCTGACTGGACGAAAGAGAGAGAGAGAGAGAGAGAGAGAGAGAGAGAGAGAGCCCTTTGTAAACTGAAAATAAGATAAATCACAGCTGAAACATTGACCTGTTGGTATTACTTATGCGTTTTATAATGAAATCTTAGTTTGCTAATGGGTGTATGTTTCACATATGTCACGTGTACTTTCGTGTATCTAGACTAATGTTTACGAGCCAGGAGAGCTTTTACCACGCTTAGCACTGCGTAAACCTATGAAAGGAACTGAGATAAATCAACAAGTGTTTCACGGCGGATATTGAAAAACTTCAGTAATTGTGAAAAGGGTAATGGCATCTGGATGTAAGTTATTTAGAAAATGTCAGCTAGGCTATTAACATCATGCTTATGAAAGTTTTATCAGATTGCAATCTCAATCCTTTTCAGTTCATATCCGATAAAAGGAATAGACTCAGATAAGCTTACAAAGGCAATCATTGCCCCATTTTTCCTCTGGCTGACACATCAAGGACGCATCCGGCCCATGAAAGCCTTCCAAAACATGACAATAACTCAATACACCTACGCAGAACTCAATTCATCAGCAATTCAACCCCCTGACATATGTTGCACCATTCACTAGCGCCCTCGTACGCTTAATCGCGTTCCCGGAAGACATACAATAATTGCATGGCGGCTGAGAATCGTCGGCGCTCACTTGACCTTTAACGATGATGAAAGGGCCGAGTGGCCTTCCGACCACAGGCTTTACGGGATAAATACGAATTTTCAAAAAGGATGAGCCGGAAAACACTTCAGAGTGTAAGAATACCGACATCAAAGAAATTATATTCGTGGCACCCCAGGTGTACGAAGGCTAATAGGATCTGTTTTGAAACCAGAGAGAAAGATGAGGCAGATGAGGGATTGGGTTGGAGGAGGGGTAGATGGTTGTGGGGGGGACTATGTTATTCACTTACATCTGTATACACACACATTTATACATATACTATATATATATATATATATATATATATATATATATATATATATATATATATATATATATATATATATATACTAAAAGGACCTCATTCAAACTGGATGGTATTTAATGGAGTTTTTATTCAAAAAGTTACAAGCTTTCTTGGACAAACAGTCCACATTATCAAGTATCCGTACAATGAGCAAACGCATAGTCCGGGCTGTATTTATATCTGTGTGCTGGGTACTTTTAATCCTATAATCGCCTAGCTCTTCCTGTGTGACCTCCACCTCTCTTGACCTTGGTCTTTCTCTGATCCCTGGTTCCAGATGTCCGTTTTCCGTGCGTTCTCTTGCGTTTTTTCTTCGTTTCCTTGCTACTGTGGAGTATATGATTTTTAGATATGCTGTCTTCAAAGCCGTTTCCGGTGTTCCCTGCCATCGTGTTGTTGGCGCAAGTTATGAAGGCGTTCTCACAACCAGTCTAGATGTTTTGTTGGTGTTCCTGTACAGAAAACTCATATTTTCCCAGTCTATTCTGTGATCATTTTTTCCCAACAGTGTTTGGCAACTGCCGACGTCTGATTATAATGCCTTATGTTCTGCAGATGTTGTTTGCTTCGCTCTTTACATGATTTGCCAGTTTCGCCGTAGTACCCTTCTTCACAGTCTAGACATATAAACCCCCTCTAATCTCTTCCCCTCTACCGACTTTTTGTTTCTAACTATTTTATTCCTAATGGTGTTTTTGTAGCTGCCTATCAATTTGAAATTAATTAGCTTCCTGTTGATGGGTGCAATAGAGTTGTTGTCCGGAACTGTAATTATTTTCTTTCCTACCAAATGTTCCTTTTCAATCCTTTCCCTCTCCCCAAAATAGTTTTTCCTTGCTTTGATATGTGCCCACTCCCACCAATACTTTTAGTAATTCTACTAATGCACAGAACAATTGTGTATGTGATAAAGTTAATATATATATATATATATATATATATATATATATATATATATATATATAGAGAGAGAGAGAAAGAGAGAGAGAGAGAGAGAGAGAGAGAGAGAGAGAGAGACGTCATGGTCTTCCGTAAAGCGAATCTTTGTGCTATCGTCATTCTTTCAGCAGAAGTGAAAAAACTTAATTACACGTTTCCCGAATTATCTTCTTTTGTAATGGTAATTTTGCTGCACGTCTTGTCCTCAGTTATTGGAGACAGCATAATTTAAATGGATATTCTTATATTAATTTCATTTAAAAAAATAAATATTCATGCGCACACATACACACGATATTTATAAGTGAAAACACGCATCTGTCAATATGCGACTACTATAGTAGGCGTGGACTGACCGTTATTGTTACTTCTTGTTAGAAACCGTGATGATGATGGTTGAACAACTTCATAGAGTGATCACCATTCATAAAATACTTCAGTAACTATGGTATAGCCAATTCCTCCATTGTGTAAACAAGCGCCGTAGTACAGTGGCAAGAAACAATAATAACGAACTGCTAAGCTTACGTCACGGCGTTCATTTAGCGAACTGCGGTGGCCTTTGTAGTTTGATATTGGTCGTTACCTTGTTCCCCTCTTGTTTATACTCCCCACCTGGAGGAAAGGACACGTGTGCCCCGCCCATTTCCATCGCTCAGCCAATCACGAGCCTCGCGAATGTCTGTCAGCCAATTACAGGCAGCGTTACATTGCAATATCGGTTTCAGCTAGTAATATTCTTCGTTTCATCTCATGTATGGGATTCTCTCCTTCGGCTTTTGCTGTTTTTACATTGATTTGAATATGTAACTGATCAGATGATGAGAAATTTCTTCAGTATGGCAGTTGACTGCTTTGTGTTGTTCGTGAAGTGATTACTCTTAGGATATTTTTGGGATTGTGCGATCCGTTAGTTAAATGAATTTATTAGCGTAGCATAATTGATCATAGCTATGTGGTCTCATATTGAAGGTAATAAAACTTGCGTTGATAGACGCGTGGCCGGTGAAAGCAAAAAGGTATCGATTTAAGGGGCTATTTTGTTATTACAGTTTGATGTAAATATATACGATAATTTTTTTCACTCATACCCAAAAATAACGTTTGCCTTCTGCCAAACCCTTTCAATAAATCATCCTTGTGATATATATCTCTGGGTTATTTTATGATTTATATATTTCATTCCACGTATGATATTTATTATTCCAGCCTCGATTAATAGATGGTTTATGCATTTCACGAAAGACTATAAAAATTATACAACCTTTGAAGATGTTTATTGTGATGTAGCACATTGTCTTTGTTGTCCCGTTACGTTTTTAAATGTTGGTAAAAGCCAATGGGCGAGAAATAAAAAAGTTCATGTGAAAGGGGATAATGCAAGTATAATCAAGGGCCAATATTTAATATAGAGTTGTGATAATGCAATTATAATCAAGGGCTAATATTTAATATAGTTGTGATAATAGTTTCTGATTCTAGTATCCATTGTGCCGAGGAATCGGTAGGCGCGGTAAATGCAATCATCAGTCCTGAAGGCATCCCGATAAAACCGACTCTTGTTAAAGACTGCATAACATAATGTGAGCACGAGAACCTTAAATATATATATATATATATATATATATATTATTTATGGGGCGGTTTGCTGTTGCGGGATGGGTAAATTTCAACATTTATCGAAAGGAATCAGCACTCGTGTAGGACTAGTGCAAGAAGAGTCCCTCTGCGAGTCTGCAAGCCGCCAGGTGACAGCTGCTCTTATGAGATGGCAGATCCCATCGGCGGCCAACAACTCGACGCGGCGAAGTAAGGTAAGACGACTATTATCAGATGTTATGCCCATATTAGCCTAAGTAACGTACCAGTACAGTTAACCAGTTCATTCCATTCTTTTCAAAGCCAAAATTGCGTTGTCAACAAAGCCAAAATTGCGTTGTCAAGCCATTTAGATTGCCGAGTCTCATTCCGAAGGTCCATAGTCGAAGAAAGTTTTAGTCTGAAAGTCCGAAAGTCAGAGGCCCGATAGTCCGACGGATTGCCCCCACCCTTGTCTAATACGGCATTTAGATAAAAATGCCGACTATCGGTCGGACTATCCCTCGGACTATCGGGCCCCATTAACGGACTGTAAGACCCATTCATAGTCGAAATGACCCCATCAGAAGAACGTTTGCCTGCCATTCTACCATGCTGGAGGGTGATTGTGTGTGTGTGTGTGTGTGAGTGACTGAATATAAAGCAGAAGCATTCATTTAATGAGCGCGGGTAAATCATATCTTTCTCCCATTTTCATTGATGTGTTCATTTCAAAACGGTGTGACTTAGGCCTAGCAGTACAACTCAGTAACCACGGTAATCCTACAGTACATTTTGTCTATCCAGGTTTTAGTATCGCTAAAGGAAGGAGATAAAGCAAATATTCAAGACCTACAATTGGCTAATGGTGTTCATGACCATTATTGCTGTGGCGCCAGTTTATAACATTAAATCGACCAATCAGCACTTGTGGATGAATGGCTAGGCCTAAATACTAGAATAACGATAATGATCCTGCATGCAAGGTGTTTTCAAGTCGGCGAACGTTTCAGCTGTCATATATTATAGTTATTGCCATAACAATATTTCACTATTCACCAACTCATTTGCCCTCTATGACATTCAAAACTAGGACCCATAATCGTACTATCATCGGAGTTTTGTAGTATGTTCATTATGATGACCATTGCTTCAGCATTGGTCACTGTGATCATGAATACTTTGGGTGAAAGGCGTAAATCGATTTTTTTTTATTTGGAAAAAGATGCCGGAAAACATGAATTGCAAAGATATGTCTGCAAACATAACCAGAGCTGTTTTACGGAAATAAATACTAACCTTACTTAATGTCCGTGACATTGACTGGCTGTTTCTGAGATTGGTTGGATAATGCTTTGTTCCTGTGAAACTGTGCGCACGGTCACTTATTTAATTTTCTGTTAACTAGCCTGGATGTGTTTCTAATCATATAATCATCGATTGTGTGATTAAATGGGACACTTTAGCTGGTCGTTCTCAAACGTCGTGCCATGCCATAGCCTCAGCACCTCGCAGAGATATCCTCAGCTGGGTTACTCAGCTTGCTAGTCGCTTAGCATTACTTTAACCTGCTTCAACTAATCTGCCGCCGAAAAATTAACTTTAATTGATAGCTGGTCATGACAACGTTGTGTGATTCACTCGCCAGCAGACAAAGATAGATAAAAATGCGGGGGAAGGACACGAGAGAGAATAACAAATGCGTGCTTATGAGAGAAACTAGAGAGAACAACAAACTAATGCAGCGAGAGAGAGAACAGTGATCCCATTGACTTAAAGCATCGATAACGTAGGACTAGGCCTAAATTTTTGTGTTTAAGCTTTATGATATGACGAAATTTAGTACTTTTCATATAAATGTTGCAACATTTAGTAACATACCCTACCCTTTTATAAGTTAGCGCTCATCGAAAAGTGCATTAGTTTTTTAGTTGGGCTGAGCGTTTCGTTATGACTTCATTATTATTGCTAGTTTGAAGTAAAACCTGCACACCGTAGAAAAACATACATCTATGAATGCGCCTCTAATAAAAGAGTTGTACATTTTTTTAATTGTATCTACAAATGCATTTTCAGTGATAAGCTTATGTAGTATTCAGTAACTGAGAAGGGGATATGCATTCTTGTACGTAGGTCTATGGCTCATACCAGCCTTGCCTTCATAATTTATCAGTGTCAACAAAATAATAGACTGATACTCGAAGTTATACCCTGAATAGTTTTACGGTTTTATGGGTTTGTAGCAATTAAGTTGCAGAATGTGATGAAGGGTAGAAACGTATTTAAAAAACCATTAGAAATTATGTGCTTTCAGCACCATGACCACAGCGAAAACTAAAATCGAGATTGCATTGTGAATGCTTGGCTTCATTAGGCTCACTTAGGATAAGTATATTGATATACATAATTTTCCTTTTAAACAAATCTTTTAGCAATATTTTATGCATCGATATACACATTGTTTCCACAGAATACAGCCCGGCCTTGTTAATAGCGAGTAATCTAATGTTCTCCCATCGGGATTTTAAAGAGCTACTGCGGTACCGCCCTCCCCAACTCTGTCTCGTAGGTCTAACCCACTTTATTCTTATGACGCGATTCCCACTTTCATTAAACAAGACGTATTATAGAAGGTTATTATTGAGATCAGCTTGAAGAAAAGACGACAAGACGTATGCAGCATTTGGGCTAGAAAATTTTTTTTAGTTTTCTGTAAAAGAAAACTATTGTGCCGGCTTTGTCCGTCCGCACGTTTTTCTGTCACCACTTTTTCTGTCCGCCTTCAGATCTTAAAAACTACTGAGGCTAGAAGGCTGCAAATTGGTGTGTTTATCATCCACCCTCCAATCACCTAACATACCAAATTGCAGCCCTCTAGCCTCAGTAGTTTTTTTTTTTATTTAAGGTTAAAGTTAGCCATAATCGGGCTTCTGGCAACGATATAGGACAGGCCACCACCGGGCCGTGGTTAAAATTTCATGAGCCGCAGCTCAAATAGCATTATGCCAAGACCAACGAAAGATACATTTGTTTTCGGTGGCCTTGATTATACGAGGTACAGAAAACTCGATTATGCCGGAGAAACTTCGGCGCATTTTATACTTGTTTGAGTTATGACTGACTCATTCGTGTCTTTTTTTGCAGTTTCATTAGCGACAAAATTATTTGTATCAATTCAAGAAAAATTCATGAAGAAAAAGCCGTAACTGGAAGATGTAGGCTATGTTAGACATTGGTAGTATGAACGGGATATATAGGCCTACGAAATGATTCGATCGGTAGTGTTTCCTATTAAAAAGTATTGTGCCGTCAAGTCTTTAGGCATAATTGCAATAATGTGATATATTTTAAAGGATGCATGCTTAATACACATCACTTACTAAAAACAAGAAATGTTACATTAGATGAGTACAGACTGCCTCATTTGGATAAAAGCAATACCGGTAGCAGTTCAGTTTCAGCAGAACCCCCGAATCCAAATGTCAGGTTAGATAATATCCCGCGGCTTTTCTCCGCCTCTGGTTGTTGGTATACGTTAACCAGTACTTGGTTTTTATATCAAATCATTATGGACCCGGTATATCTGTAGTAACTCAAAAAGGATATATTCATTATTAAAGTTAATTTAACATTTTTTTTATGCTCAATCCCGTGTCTTAATTGTTAAGTGCTTTGATAGGAATTCAAAGTCTATTTGAATACATTCGAATAAGAAGGAATTACGTCAATCACTAGCCCATGTCATCAACATTTTTGCCATGATCGAATGCATATTGGAGACAGTATTTTGATGACGTATCATCTGGCACCGATTAAAGTTACGCTTTGTCATTATTATATTTAAAAATAAAGTTTACATTAGAACTCAGAAGAATGGAGCGTTTAAGAGAAATGTTAAAATTCTTGTTTTACGTCTGGATGAAGTGAAATGTATCTTTCTTTAGTGAATGCTTGAAAAATTGCAGTATCAGGCCAGTGTATAGAATTGTAAATACAGTCGGGAAGATGTTCGGATGTTATAAAAAGCAACATCCATACAAGAAACTAGAATGCATTTATGAAAATCATTGCCAAGGATGCATTGATATACAGTAGGCAACAAGCAAGCAAGCAAGAAAATAAAACCTATATGCATATTTTACCCGAAAAGTATCTCTTGTGGGCGGAATGAAAAAAGATTTATTGCTCCATATTCGATATCCTTTGTTTCAGAGGGTTTGGGATAATTCAGTTTTTATTCAAAATAATTTAACTATCGTATTTTGGAATGCCTAAAAAGTGGCTTTTATGCCCGGCCTTTAAATGGGAAACAAATTCCAAAATCTATTCAAAATATATCACCCAGTATTTCAGCATGAAATTCTGAAATGCATGGCACTGAAGCAGAAAACGAAGTCCTATTTCGACTGCGAGAAATATTGTATTGGATTTATATTCGAAACGTGATCAAAGACGCAAGGAATTAAGTATGAAAGGTAATTAATTAGTTTAATTACTATGATTATCGTAGGTGACTGTTTACAAACGCGAGAAATAAAAAAAAAATAGCGCATCCTTGCTTTGAGTTTAAGAATATATTTTTTGGGCAAAGTTATTACATATCTTTATTCTTTTTGAAAATAGCTATGACGCAAAAGAGCAGTTTAGGAACTTCTGTCAAGGGAATATCACTTACATGGATTTATTTTTCGAAATTATGACCACACGAACTTTTAATCTGTTTACCCGAGTCTTTTGGTGCCATTGATAAAATTCCATTTTGACTAACTGTTTGGGACAAAAGCTGGATATTAAAGACCATAAATGAAAACAGTATAGGGTATGATAGCAACAGAAATAGCTCGTTTGTTTCGGTTGCATTCCGTTATGGATATTATTTAAAACAAGTCGTACTTGCTGATAAAGGAAACTGCCTTGTGTCTTTTGGTGATGTGGCATGACATCTGATAGTCACTACTAGGGGTTGGGGTAGGGGTTGGTGGGAAGTTTGCTCTTCGTTGGGAGAGTCGGTAGAGTTGTGGCCTAGTACTAGCTAGGCCCGAGTTCGACTCTCCGGCCGGCTAATGAAGAGTTAGAGGAATTTATTTCTGGTGATAGAAATTCATTTCTCGCTATAATGTGGTTCCGATTCCACAATAAGCTGTAGGTCCCGTTGCTAAGTAACCAGTTGGTTCTTAGCCACGTAAAATAAGTCTAATCCTTCGGGCCAGCCCTAGGAGAGTTGTTAATCAGCTCAGTGGTCTGGTAAAACTAAGGTATAATAAACTTTTCCGTTATGGATATTATTTAAAAAAGTCGTACTTGCTGATAAAGGAAACTGCCTTGTGTCGTTTGGTGATATGGCATGACATCTGATAGTCACTACTGGGGGTAGGGGTCGGGGTTAGTGGGAAGTTGTCTGTCAGAGGAGTGGAAACTGACATGATGATGGTGGAAGAGTTTAATTGCCAGAAACAGAGTAGAAAACAAGGTTCATTGAGCACCTTGGATGTGATAGTAATTTATGTATGGTGTTACGTTATCAGTTTTTTTCTGCATGGCTATGAGAAGGGAGACAGGCCGAGGAGACGAATCAAGACAGCGTGGGGTGGGGGGGGGGGGGAGGCGATTGAGTTTTGCTATTGGCAGTGTGGCGCTTACTGAATTTTGGTTGGTCGATGCCTTCAGCCACTCATATTTATTCGACGCTCAAAAACCAAGGTCTGGTGTTGCTCAGGTTATCAGATCACTGATATATTTTCTGTTTAATGTCTGGTAAATGCACGGAGATATCGTTTATTAGTAAGTGTTTTTTGGGCTGAACGATATAGAAAGGGTGTATGTAACAGTAGCGCCCACAGGGGGGCCGGGTGGGCGTTGCCACTTGGACACATGCCTCCCCCGAAGTCGAGGTGAAAAAAAAAGTATAGTGAGAGAGGGAGAGAGTGTCTTTGTAGGTGGCTCTAATGACAGAGGCTTCCAAAAATGTTTCGAATCTGCCACAGAAATTTCAAGTTCCTTAAATATTGAAGTGTAAATGCCCAGAGCAGCCATCAGCCAGCGATAAAGATCTAACCCCCCATGTAGCAGTGCAGAGGAATATTATAAGAGTCATTGTTTTGCCATTTTTGAATTTTGTCATTGCTCAGTTTCATGATAGATTTACTAATTATCACAGCGTTGGTAGGTCATTGTGCTCATTGATGCCAAGTTATTTCAGTCGCACCACATTCCAGGACTTGGTTCCTGCACTGAATATGTATAAAGATTATATACTTGACCATATAACCGATGCTGAGGAATATGAAGTTGACCGCAAACTTTGGATAGGAAGGTGGGATGCAGTTGAAAAGAACTCTCTCCCATTGTTAGTGAGCGAGACTTTAGAAAGATGTTCTGAAAACTATCTAGTAACTAGAAGGCTGTTACAAATATATGCTTCTTTGCCTATTTCTTCTGCATCTGCCGAAAGGAGCTTTTCTACCCTCAGTCTCGTAAAGAGCTATAGAAGAGCAACAGTGGGACCGGATCGACTGAATGGTCTTGCCAAATTATATATTCACCGTGCTTTATCAGAAAATCATCAGGAAATTTCTTCTGTTACTGATATATTTTCTAGAAAGCTCAAAAGGCGACTTGAATTTATATTGTAGGCAAATAGTTTGTCTTTCACGATAATCTAAGATTAATCAATGGCACTGCAGGATTTATAAAATTTCGAAAGAAAGATCTAGTTCCTATACCATTTTGATTTTTGAATCACTCACTAATAATTTTGGTATTTTTTATTGCAAAATTAATTTTGCTTCATTTGTAATAATATCTGAAAATAAAGCTATTTAAATCTGCAGTTTGATGGTACAACTTTCCTAGGTGGGGCTGGGTCTTCATATATTTTGGGGGGAGAGACACTGGGTGATAAGGAAAAGTGCCGCCCCACCCCCGCCCCCGATCAAATTTCTGCAGGCGCTACTGGTATGTAATGCAGCATAGGCGAGATCATTTGGGAAACTTTGTTTGTTTTTACGTTCATTCCTGAGATGCTTTTACTGAACGAGATAATTTGGGAAATTTTGTTGGTTTTTGCGTTCATTCCCGAGATGCTTGTACTGAACGAGATCATTTGGGAAATGTTGTTTTTTTTATGTTCATTCCCGAGATGCTTGTACTGAACGAGATCATTTTGGAAATTTTGTTTGTTTTTACGTTCATTTCCAAGATGCTTGTACTGAACGAAATAATTTGGGAAATTTTGTTTGTTTTTACGCTCATTCCCAAGATGCTTGTACTGAACGAAATAATTTTGGAAATTTTGTTTGTTTTTACGTTCATTTCCGAGATGTTCGTACTGAACGAGATAATTTGGGAAATTTTGTTTGTTTTTACGTTCATTCCCGAGATGCTCTTACTGAACGAGATAATTTGGGTAATTTTGTTTGTTTTTACATTCATTTCCGAGATGCTGTTACTGAACACGAAGTCCCGCTGAGCGTTTTCGTAGAATTACTTTGATGCTTTGCTGTTGGGTAATTTTTGGACTGTTTATCTTCGTGCTGCATTTATATATAAAAAGATACTTTCTCTCAGTCTGTTGTATTAATGTGTCCTACGACGTTTGAGTAACTGATTACTCAGACCTATAAGAATGAAGCCAATAGGCTGCTTTATGGAATCTGTGTCTGCAGCCTTGCTGTTACACGGGTGTATGTAACCAAGAGGATGTTCTCTCAGAATACGTGTATGCAGCCTCGCTGAATCCACATAATGGGTAAGAGTGGATCATTCTTGCAATAAAAGGACGCGGTTCAAATCTACATTTTTGCAGGACCTTTTCTTTCCATGAACCTGAAATGCGCGATTTGCAAAAGAACCGTTTGTTGGGGCAAAACTTTGTTTTATTATTGTTATCTGTGCCTCATTTATTTGTTCCATAATTTTTTATCAAGGTAACAATAATTTGTTGTCATTACCCGTATTTTAATTCAGTACTTTGTGCTATAGGCTAGTTGGTTAACTAATTGTTCTTGTGTGTGTGAAAAAATTATATAGTATATATATATATATATATATATATATATATATATATATATATATATATATATAATTTATATGTATATATATATGCATATGTACTGTATATATACATATATTTGTATATACATGTATATATATATATTACGTATATATATATATTACATATACACATACATTATATGATATATATATATATATATATATATATATATATATATATATATATATATATATATATATATATATGTATATATATATATATATATATATGTATGTGTGTGTGTGTGTGTGTGTATATAAAAAGAGTCTGACTGACTTTAATATCAAAACTATAGGAATCCCTAACGCAATGAGTGAGAAAGAGAGAGGATGGTCTTCGAAGGAAGGAGAGAGAGAGAGAGAGAGAGAGAGAGAGAGAGAGAGAGAGAGAGAAACTAACTCCCAGAAAGTAAATTATGACCCACCCACTATCTTACTAACTCCCTTGGTCTCCACTGGTCCCTTCGTTCCCATGCAAGAGATCCCTTTAACTTTTGGGTACAAATGTTTTTTTTTTTTTATTTGATCTCACATGGGTCTCATTGCTTAGTAAGCCCTTTAGGTCGTTTAATTTTGTGTTGTATTATAATTCATATGATCGCACAGCATGTGAATATTATTATTGCAATATATCTTCAGTAATATGGACTGTCACGATATAGATTGCATCCATACTGTAGTTACTTAGCTTATTTACCGCTCTGCAATTTTAAAGGAAAATACTGTAGAACATATGACATAAATAATATACTAACAAATGTACTACACTGTATTACGATACAGGTATTGCAACAGAGAACATCAAGATATATGCATACATACACGAAACTTCGTTTTGTTTACATTCATCAGCTGTTAGAAATATAATTAGATATGTGATTGTTCAGTGCCATAGTTCTTAGATTCGTACGTTTTATGCCCATTTTCAGTTTAGCGTAAATACCGTCAGTGCGTATATATATATATATATATATATATATATATATATATATATATATATATATATATATATATATGGTTTATCTTGACTGTAACTACAAAAAATATTGCACAGCTTATGCCAGCTTACGTGTCAACGTATCTGTTGCCATGTGCTAATAATTGTTTTGCATTTTTAAATGAAAATACTGTCAACAAAATACTGCTTTTTACAGTACTGCATTGCAACACTGTACAAAGCAGTAGAAAGCAGCTATAGACACACATGAACAAGATTAGCGTAGCCTACATTTAAGAAACTAAATTTGTTCACTAAGAACCATGAACCTTGCTGCTGTCACTGTTTTACCAATCGGTGAAGAACTTGCTAAAATCTTTAAACATTAATTTTCAGTTTTCAAATTTTAAACATATTATATTTGTTATCAGTTATGCGGTAACGAACACAAAATGAACTCAAAAGTCCTAAAAGTAAGTTGCAGTCAACCTCGGGCGATCGCAAATTGTCTTTCGAACGCGATTGCTTTCTTTGTTGCTCTTATCTCTCAGAATCTTGGAAAAAATTACTTGCATTCTGGTACATTATCCATCTCACATATATAGCCTAGTTAGAATTCCATGTGAAGGTTCAAAGTGAAAAATGGAATGAAAAATAATTTGAAGGTACTGATTTTGTATAACTGAAGTCTAATGTTGTTTGCCTTGTACAGTATCTATGATTTGGGATAGACGCCAGAGTAAGGTGCGTATTAGTGTCTTGTTTAATATATTGTGGCACTTAAATCGGGAGAACTGCAAAATATAGATTTTTACTTTTCTGAGTGTGTTGTTTGCATTCCAGACTTGTTATTGGATACGGTATATTGTAATATTTGTTTGATTACCAATGTGTATCACTAAAAAATCACTAACAGATGTGTATGTTGAGGTTATTTATGTGGTAGCCCCATATTTTCTTGTTGTAGCACCTCTGTGCCTGTTTTTGTTATTTGGTTCTTTAAATTCCATTTAATCATCCACTCTTTTCTTCCTGCCCGATTGTTTTGTCGATTTGTGGCTCGAGACTTTTTGTTTCTCCTCATTTATTATTTTTCCTCTGCCACCATCCGAACTTGGAGCGTGTCGTCTGCGAATTGTCATGAAAGTGTTAGTCTGTACTATGTTTGCGCCTGACGTAGATCAGGAAAACGTTTTAGTACCCTTAGGGTGTCTGTGGTATAATAATGGTTTAACCTAGAGCGCTGTCAAATGAAGGAGTTATTTTCGTTGGAGCGACGAAGTTGTGGATTTGTGATGCGAAATTTATGCAGTTGCGAGAGAAATTGTATATTTTGCTGATGAAGCCTGCGCGCCGTACCGTTTCAAAGGCCTTTTCTACATTACTTATGTGCTTTGAAGTTGCTTTTTACAGCAAAATCTACTGGTGTAATTGGATACTGCATGCAGCAATGCTAGCAGAGACTGAATTGCGTTATGGAGAGGGTTTTATGATTTTCCAGGAAATGCTGCCGTGGAGCAATTATTTGTAAATATATTTGTAGCACCATTTCGAGTATAGAGATGGATTTGTTGCTGTGTTGGTCGGTTTCGTCTTTGTTTGGTTTGACGAGGAAGATCGGTGTTGTTATCCCCTCCAGGATTTGAAAATATGTTGTCATAAGTACTCCATTATACGTATCGGGCAATAATTATGCTTTTGTAGCTTTTGATTGGACATCTTGGCATTAATAATTTACCCTATAATGAAATCTCTCATATCGGGAGTAGCCTTGGGAACCTTTTATTTTTTATATTTTTATTTTGAGAGTTGGTTATATGCCTCCAAACCATTCTCTTATCATTCTAACGTTGGTCAACTGCGTGACTTGTTTGAGGGCGTTGAATAATTTCGAGGTTTCTTTATTATGGCAAAAGTCTATTTGTTCTTGTAATTTTAATTCTTTAGTGTACTGAAGTTACGACTTTTAACATAAATAACGAGCAAACTTGAAAATATAGATATTTTAACAGGAAAATTGGTTACTGCATCCGTCATTCTTGTCATCTGAAATTTGTGATTGCAGTATCATGTGGGAAAAAGGACGTTGAAATATATTCCAAAGAAATTTTCTGCTCACACGATAAAAATGTATTTTCTATTAAACTAACTATGGAATACTTTAATATTTTAAAATGAAAGTTGAAACGTAGAGTATTAAGCAGTTGATTTGGATTATCAAAATAATGTGTATTCATCCTTAAAACTTAATGTTCACTGACACTTTCTTGCTAATTAAAGATAAATGTAAGGGCTCATAGGCCTAGATGTCGTATTCCCGTTATTTACATATTTCTGAGAGAACTACAGCAGTGTAAATAATAATGTTAGTAATAGTTATTTTCCAGCATGGCATGGATTATAGCTCTTAATACTCAGTGTGAGTTATAGTTTAGAATCTTCCAAGAAATTGTGATTTATTCAGAGCTTGTACTCACTCATAAACGCACAAACATCGGTGTCCCAACAAGTACTGCCCCACTGCAAATTCCTGAGATGTATGCTAGTATTACACCACCCAAGGTTTTTTTTGCCATGCCCCTAGGTTAGGTTAGGTTGGGTTAATTTACTATACCCCCAAGAATTTGGCTGTGGGAAACGTAATTAGATTATCAAGAAAATTCTATGGTTAGTATTTAAGGCATGGCGTCCCGCTTTTTTTGGGGAAAGGTCTCGGTACTCGGTTACATCTCGGGAAAATGGTGCCCCACTTGTAGCATCTCGTTTCCTAAATATTTATCTTTTACGGCAGGAACGATTCATGTACACTTTTTGCACAAATCCGCTGAGGCCTGCTGCTCCAACGGCCTACATGCCTGACCAAATTGTTCATCCGGTAAATGGTAAATGTAATGACACTTTTTGTTAGAGATGTGCAGTTTATGTTTTCAACAGTCCAGGAAGGGGCATAATTTTGCTTTTCACTTTGCTTGTCATTCATCATGCACAGACGCTTAGTCAACCCAGCTCCGACAAGTGGTATTGTTAAGTGTTTCTTGGTTGTGGAAGCAATTTTTTAATGGCAAATATAAAATGTAAAAAACATTACTAGGAAGAAGAGAGATAGAGAGAGAATTTGAATGGGAGAGAAGGGAAACTGGGAATAGGAACGTTGTATACGCCTTTCTGATACAAGAATAAATCATAAATAGAAAAAAAAATATGGGAAGCCACTGTAGAGAGAAAAATTTCCTTATGTAGAAACCATTTTGTAGTGTCTTGGAAATAGCACTGTACTTATGTCGTAATTGAGATCAAATGATCAAAGTTGGCCCCCCAGCAAAGTAGGCAGTGAAGAAACACCAGCTGAGATGCAAAGTTTAGCTTTCACATAACCCCCTGCCTTGCTGTCCTGTCCGATTAGGAAATTTCATAAGGTTCCTGCCTTATTTAGAAAATTTCCACAGATTCTGCTTTTGCTGCGGTAGGCTTATGTGCAGTGCAGTCAGTCATGTTTGATTTAGTAGTTATTGGGAGAATTTGGCAGCAACTTTCAGTTGGGTTTTCTTTGGAGCCATCTCTATTAAGGGAATGGCTTATTGGTGATAACCTCAACCCCTAAGTCCACCACCCTGCTGCTCGATGCCACCAGCATGAATATTTTGGGGAGCTACAGAGTTCGATTCATGTTCCCAGTCGTTGCGTCCATCCCTCATTCAGGACTACTAGTCCCTTTGAGGAATTAGCCTATCTGGATCAGCCTGGAAGTGAGTCCAGTGTCCCAAGGTTTCCACTGGTCAGCTCCTGGTCAGGTGTCAACGTTTATGATACCCATATTGCTTGGTTATCCTCTTGGGGTCGTGGATGATTTCCCTTAGTTTTTTAATCACTTTCCATTAGTCATCTGTTGCTACAGTGGCGTTACAAGAATCCTGTGCTCAGCTTTCCAGTGTGATCAAATCGCAGATCTTCCATTTTGCTACAGCTTTTGCTGAACTCTTTGCCATACTTAATGGTTAATTCATCTGTCGAAACTTACAATATGGCAGATCTTTGAAGAAGACTACGGTAATTGCAACTGTTCACTGCCACGTAGTTTACACCCGGGGCTACGTTTTCATTTTAGTAGAGACGTGTATTTGATATAAATTAGAATAGTTTTCATCTTGAAAATGTCAAACAGTTTTAACTCCCTTAGTCTTGTCTTTTGCAAGTAAATTTTTTTAGGGATTTTTAGATTTGCTTTATGTACCTGGGCTGGTAAAGTAACGCTTAGGTGACCGTTATTTGCTCGTTTTACAATCTTTTCTATGATAATAGTTGCAGGAAGAAAAAACTTGATATGACAATAAGAATAAAAGTTGTAGTGAGAGATTGCAAAGGATGAGGGTTAGATTACTAGATAGCTGAATTTAGGAGAGAAGAAGAGTGGAAAAATTAGAGTTAAGAAATGTTTTATTTGAAAAAAAAATGTA